>NW_012138080.1:5007413-5021733 GCF_000956105.1 Propithecus coquereli
ATGCGTACCATCCGAGAGATGGACACGCTTGAAACTGGGACTTGGGGGGATGGGGGGGCAAGGGCAACATATGTAACCTAAACATCTGTACCCCTATAATATGCTGAAATAAAAAAAAAAGAAGAGCTGAGTACCCCGATTTATTTTAAAATGGTTCCTTTTCCCCTCTTGCTGCTGTAAGCACAGGGGATTTTTTTTCCCTATAGTTACTATGAGAACCTGATCCAGCTCTTGGAGGTAAAACTCTTACAAGTGTGGGAGACCCCTATGACCTGGTCCCTATGGAGTTTTTAACTCTGGAATTTGTCCACATCTACCCTCCAGCAATCTCTATATTATAATTCAGGTTTTCTTACTCTAGCTCTGGTTCCCATGGAGGTTTCTGCTCTATTACTTTGTAATTCTCTGTGCTTGCCTGTCTCTTCAATTTGGGGAACAGTGGTGTCTCTGTGGACTTCAAAGCTCCTTACATGTGGACCAGAAACTGGAAGTTCCATTGCTTATAATAAGAAAAAATAAAGTTTGTAAGTCATGAAAGTAAAAGACAAAGCAAGAAAACTATATTAGCAACAAAAGTGACAAATGCTAGTATTTTCCTTATTAAAGATTTTAAAAAGAGAGAGTAAAATCCAAATATTAGTAGATATATGAACAAAGGACATGACCAGTTTTATAAAAGAGAAAATAGAGATGACTAATAAACATGAAAATATATTCACAGTTATAAGTTATCAAGGAAATACGAAGTAAATCAGTGAGATAGAAGTTCTCTTTTAACAGTTTAGCAAAGATTTAAAAATATAACAGTGCTGTTGTGAGTGTGGGCAATGAGACTAGCATTGCTGTACACTGTAGATTGTAACTTGGTATAATTTCTTTGTGATATTTATAAAATCTTAACTGTTCAAATACTTTAATCAGAAATTTCTCTTCTAGGAATCTGTCCTAAGAACAACTCAGAAATGCCACAAGTACTTTAAACACAAAGATATTTACTGCAGCATCATTTCTAATAGTGACAAACTTGAAGTGACAGACAGGTTTAATAGTGGGGAATAGTTATGTAAATCTGTAGTGTAACCATATTACAGAATGATATGCAACTTCTAAAATTTAGGTTTACAAAATTATAATGTTAAGTTTAAAAAAACATAAGATTTTATAAGTGGTATCATGTCAACTATTGTAAAAAAACTAGAGAAAATATATAAAAATATTAATTGTGATTTCACCTAGCTGGTAAAGTTTTGAGGAATTCTTTTTTGTACTTGTCTGTATATGCATTATTTTCTCATATAATCAGAAAAAAGTATGGTATTAAAGATGATCACCCTCACAGAATCATGGAAGATGAAATCCAGGTGTGTGTGAGACTAGAGAAAGGGAGACAAGTTTGGAGGCCTTAGTGGTAATCTGCTCACAGATGATGAGGCTTGAATTTAGGAAGAAGTGATAGTGGAAATAGAAAGAAGGCTCCAGATTCTGTAGAGATTTAGCAGGTAGAGCCAACTTGGTTTGGTGAATCTTGAGATGGAGAGGTTTGATGGATGGCAGTACAACCCACTGAGATGAGAAACTAAGGAGAGAAACAGCTTAAGTGGTGGAAATGAGTTTAGTTTGGCTATGTTGAGTTTGTGATGTGGTGAAAATGAACAGTGGGCACTTGAGTGCTTAGATCGAGAACTCAGGAATAGGTCTGTCTAGTTTTGAAGATTTAGGAGTCATTATCAGCACACACACTTAAGTCCTGACCATGGAAGACATAATCCTTGATTGCCAGTTCTTACTTAAACTAATGGATGATTATACTTAGAATGGAAACTAATTTAAAAATCTGCTAGTTTAGTTTCTTGTTTAAGAAACTGCATACAATAGTACAAGTAAACTTTTTGTTGCTTTCTTTAGGGTTACAGGGCAAGAGGTTGATATAAACTGCCCTTTAGCAATTTTGTAGTAGACTTGACATTAGGATCACTTTAATAGTTTTTTTTTAATTTGTACATCCTACAACCTACTTCAACCTTTGACCTGTACACTTTAACTTTTATTTTTGTGTAAATCTGGAGTTTCCCTCTGAGAAGATTGAGGTTTTTGATTTGGAATTTTTTGAGGCAAGTTAGATTTTATTCTAAAATCAATATAACAATTTTTCGATATTTACGAGTATGTGTCTAGGCAGATTTTTAATGTTGATTCTATTTACATTTGCGCTACCAAACTCTCTTCCATCCAACCATCTAAGTTGGTTATTTTAGCTGATATGGTTTCTAATTAAGTGTTTGTGGTTGAGAGAGCTCCCTGTGGCATGTCTGCTTCAGCATTTAATTGCTCCATGAACTCCAAATTAAATTCTGTAGTATTCCATTTTGGTCTGCTGATGAAGCAAAGATCTTTTAATCATGGCTGGGAAAATGTGGCACTTGTGACAGCTCGAAGGACCAGCATCACAATTTTGAAAAAGTTAGAACTGTTTAACTTCTAGATTGACTCTTCATCATTTGACAATAAAGTTTAAAGTGTTATTGAGAGTTAAATGAGAGAATTCCAGGCCCATAATAGTCTCTCAGTAATTATTTGTAGAATAAATAAAGCAAAATCGTTGGTCTTGATATTGTAGTGCATCATATTATTTTGTTTCAGAAAGAGCAAAGTCTTAGGAGTTTTCAGATTGAATTTGAGTGAAAAATACCAGGAAACAAATTTTATAACTGTTAGGTACAGGATAACTTATTCTTGCATTGGAATGACAGATTGGATTAAGAAACTTCTAAAGTCTCTTCTAACTCCATTATCTCATTTGATGATTTTGATTCTTGAGTCAGTAGAGAAAATGGATACTTACACAAGTAATTGGGTGTGTTAATTCTTTACACTGTGAAATAATTCATGTATTCGTGAGACAGAGGGCAAGATCTAATAACTGAGACTTTTAAAGCCAGTGCTATGATTTGAAAGTTGTCTCCCAAAGTTCATGTGTTGGAAACTTAATTCCAGTGCAACAGTGTTGAGAGGAGGAACCTTTAAGAGGTAATGAGGTCATGAGGGCAGAGCCCTCATGTCATTATTGTCGAAGTGGGTACTTTATTTGGAGAGAGGGTTTGTTACAGAACCAAGTTCAGTGTCCTTTTGTTCTTGCTCTCAATGCTCTTTTGCCCTTTTACCTACTGCCATGGATGACACAGCAAGAAGGGCCTCACCAGGTGCTGGCCCCTCATCTTGGACTTTTCAGCCTATGAGCCGAATAAATTTCTTTTCTTAATCATTTACCCAATCTTTGATATTCTGTTATAGCGGCACAAAATGGAGTAAGACAGAAAATTGATACCTAGAAGGGGGACTGTTGCTATAACAAGTACCTGAAAATATAGAAGTGGCTTTGGAAGTGGGTATGGGTAGAGGCTGGAAAAATTTGGAGGAGCAAGCTAGAAAAAGCCTAGATCGCCATGAATGGAGCATAAAGGGCAATTCTGGTGATGATTCAGAAGAAAAGAGCTAACAGGAGAGCCTAAATTTTCTTAGGGATTACTTAAATTATGATTAGAACGCTGGTAGAAATACGGGTAGTAAAGACCATTCTGATGAGGTCTTAGATGGAAATGAGGAATAAGGTATTGAAAACTGAAGTAAACGCCATCCTCATAAAATTGCAAAGAACTTGGCTGAATTGTGTCCGTGTCTGAGGGCTTTATGGAAGGTGGAATTTAAGAGCAATGAACTAGGATATCTGGCAGAAGACATATCTAAGCAAAATATTGAAGGAGGTGCCTGGACACTTGTAACCACATACAGTAACATGTGAGTGGAGAGACATTATTTAAAGACAGGATCTATAATTAAAAGGCAAGCAGAACAGAAAAATTTGGGAAATTTACAGTCTGGCCGTGTAAAGAGTGAAAAGGCATCTTTTGGAGAGCAAACCAAGGGTGTGGCTAAGCAACTGCTTGCTAAAGAGATTAGTACATTTGCTAAAGAGATTAGTACAGCCAGAAGGGAGCCAGGTACTATTCATCAAGTCAATGGAAGAATGACCCCAGAAACATTTTGATCTTGGAGGCTGCCCTTCCCATCACAGGCTTGGAGCTCTGGGAGGGCAAAATGATTTCAGGAGATGGGCCCTGGGTACCCTCCACAGGCTCACTGCCCAGGTCCACCTCAGGATTTTGCCCCTCACCCCATTCCAGCACAGTACTCTACAGACCACCCCATCCGTGGCTTAAGGGGGCCGAGGTGCAGCTTGTTCTGCAGCTCCAGAAGGCCCAAGTGGTAAGCCTTGGTAGCGTCAAGTCTACAGGCTTGCAAAGTGCAAGAACTGTGGGGGCATAGATACCTCCACCTTGATTTCAAAGGATGTCATGGACAGCCTGGGGGCCAGGCAGAAACTTGTTGCTGGGTTGGAGCCACCAAAGAGAGTCCCCACTAGGGCAATGCTTAGTGGAGCCATGGGAGTGAGGCCACATCAGAAACCCCAGAACTGTAGAGCTACTAGTGTGCAACTCCAGCTTGGGAAAGCTGTAGGTATGAGACTCCAACCCATGGGAGCTGCTGGGTGGACTGAGACCAGGAAAGCCATGGGAATGGGACTGCCTGAGGCCTTGGGGGACCACTCCCTGCCCCAGTGTGCCCAGGATGTGAGACATGGAGTCAAAGGAGGTTATTCTCCACCTTTAAAACATGTTTTCCCCATCGGGATTTAGACTTAGAACCAGTTAGCTCTTTCTTCCTGCCTGTTTCTCCCTTTTGGAATGGGAATGTCTGTCCTATACCTTTCCCACAATTATATTTTAGAAGTAGATAACTTGTTTAATTTAACAGGCTCACAGCTGGAGTGGAATTTGCCTCAGGATGAATCATGCCTTGAGTCTTACCCACATTTGATTTAGATGAGACTCTGGCCCTTGGACTTTTGAGTTGGTAATGGAACAAGCTAAGACTTTGGTGCTATTGGGATGGAATGACTTTATTTTGCCTGTGAGGCAAATATGAATTTTGGGAGCCAGAGGTGGAATGCTATGGTTTGAATGTGTCCCCCAAAGTTCATATGTTGGAAACTTAATCCTTAATGCAACATTGTTGAGAGGGACCTTTAAGAAGTGATTGGGTCATGAGTGCTCTCCCCTTATGAACGGATTAATATCACTATCTAGACAGTTCTTTATTTCGATAGAGGGTTTGTTATAAAAGTGAGTTTGGCTCCCTCTTGAGCTTGCTCTCACATGGTCTTTTTGCCTTCCACCCTCTGCCATGGGATGATGTAGCGAGAATGCCCTCATCAGATGCTGGCCCCTTGACCTTGGACTTTCCAGCTTCCAGAACTGGGAAAGATAAATTTCTTTTCTTTATAAATTACCTGGTCTCTGGCATTCTGTTACAGCAGCGAAAAACAGACCAATACAGCCAGCATTAATCTAGTCACATGGTCTTAGAATGCTGTTCAGAATTCTAGTTGCCTGTTAACGTCATTTCTTGGTACCCTGATTCAGTAGTACTCAGAACAGAACTTAAGAGTTCTGATGAACAAGGATGTGAACATAATCAGGCCTTAGACTGTGAGACTCTAGAAGGGTGTGGTAGTGCAAGTAGTCATTTATCATCAGGTACTTAACTACCTTATGGTAGTTACTTACTGCCTTAGGGTGATGGTAAGGCATAGCATCTAAACAGTCAAAATAACAAGAGTGTGACATGGTTGCATTGATAATCACAGGTCCACATCTAGTGAATTCCAAAAAAATAAATGTCAATCTTGATATGTCACTAAGAATTACTAAATCGAAGAGCTTAGGTCAACTTTGTTATGATTGTTCTTTACCAAAATGTTCTGTTCTTGAATAATTTAAATGAGGAATTCTGCTTTTGGCTATGTGAGGGACTAGATAGCATGAATAACCCCTATTGGAAAATAGCTTTAAAAAATAGGTAAAATATGAAAAAAAATTTTTTAAATGCATTCCTGAAATGACACTGATAGAAGCACTCCAAAGACATAAAACAATAATAGTAATAATTGAACAGAGGAAGTCTGGAAGATAAGCATTCATCATAGCTTTGCCACAGAGAGTTTCTACTGAACTCATGATTTACTGCTTTTATTAATACCTCTGCATGGAGACGCAGAAAAAGTCTAGCAGCTCCCATTCCCCCAAGGTACAATGTCTAATAAGATCCCCTTGCTGCATAAAGCTGATGCCCCAGAGTTGTACCATCAGTGTAAGAATGAAGAAGAAATAAACTCACTGCACAGAAGAAAATGAGAAAAATTGCCTCTTCTTTTCTTTCTTCTTTTTTCTTTTCTTAGCATTAATGGGTTGGGGCAATGTCACCCTTGAAAATTTATAACCAGGAGCTAGCCCTCACATGGATTTCGTTTAAGACTGCTCTTTGTGTTGTAGTAAAATTATTAATTTTATTAAATTTCAACACTTGAGTGTTAGTCTTTTTTAATATGTTCTGTGACAAAATGAGGAGTATGCACAAAACACTTATGCTACATCACAAAGAACAAAGTTATTCAAGAAAAACCACTTGTGCGATTATTTGACTTGTAAACTAAAGTAGCCGTTTTTTCCTTCAGATACCATTTTTACTTAAAAAACTACTAACAGACAAACTATGGTTATTCCCTCTTGGGTATTTGGCAGACATTTTCTTGAAACTGAACTAAGTCTGCCATTTACAGTTAAGCAACTGAAATTGTGTGTCAATGATAAAATTCAACCTTTCAATTGAAAATTAGAATTTTGAAAAACTTGCACATAACAAATAGAGCTTGATAGTTTCCCAATGCTTAAAGATTTTTCTGATGGACTAGAACAAATGTGATGGGGGGGGACATTATATAATGAAATGTGTCAACATCTGCATAATTCAGAGAATCAATATTTTCTAAATGACCAAAATATGGTGTTGCACAATCATGCATAGGCAAAAGATTCATTCAATGTGTATGCTAGAGCAATGGATTTTAATTTAACAGAGTTTAAAAAGTTTATTGGTATGATTTTAGGTTCTGTATTACTATGAACCTTTAAGAAACTTGTTGAGTTTTGGTATAGTATCAAAGATGAAGACTTGAAATTATTTGAAAACGTTATTAAAATACGCTTATCTTTTCCAACTACATATCTGAGTGAGGCTTGATTTTTCTTTATATACCTCACCCAAAACAATGTATCATACACAATGAATATGGGAATAGAGCTGTCTGTTAAAACAGACATTAAGGAGATTTTAGAGTGATATAAACATTAAAGAGATTTGCAAAACTGTGAAATAGAGCTGCTCTTCTCATTAAATTGTTTTGTATAGAAAGTATATTCTTCATAAAACTATGTTAACATATGAGGTTTATTTTTAAATGAATTCAATATTTTCTAAATTTCTTATTTTAAACTTTTAATGGAGTAAATATTGATAGATACAACCCATACAAACAAAAATTCTTTGGAGTTCTCAAAGTGTGTAAAAGGGTCTTAAGACAAAAACACTTGAGACCTGTTGGTCTAGACTCTCCAGGTAAAAGTCAGTGATTACCAGATTGGATTAAAATTTTTCTGGCTATACGTTGTTTATAAGAGACAGTCCTAAAATGAGAGGAGGTTAAATATCAGAAAGAGAAAGAGGAAAATGTCTGTAGCTTCTGATTGTGGGGGGTAATCTCTGTATAGAGTTGAGTCATGGACTTTCCTAGTTTCAGACAGGGCTCCCTTCTCTCCTAACATTCCTAATTCTATAACGTCTGTCATCTGGCTTCCCCACACTGTTCTTTTGGAGTGGGTCTCCAAGGAGATGCTGATGCTGCTTACCACCTTCACTCCCTTTCCCCCTGATATAAACCAAACGCCCTGTTTCTCCTTACACCCAGGGTTCCTTCTATCTGTTAGTGCCCTCTCTGGCTTGGAGAAACCTCTGCCTAGCTCTACAAATGGAAACAGACCATACCCTTCTTGTTACTAAATTACAAGTCACTCTAATTTTAGGAAACCTCACATCTCTTTTTCTCCTGTTTATGAGAGGTACATATTTATGAGAGGTACCTTAAAGGAAGGTGAAAAAAAATCTTGACCACAAGAAACTAATGATGTAAACGCCCTTCAGAGTGTTTTGATTCTGAGTCACAGAATTACAATTCATTTATTCACTCAACAAATATTTATTGGGCAGTGGCTCTATGCCATGGTTCTTGAGCTAGGATGTAATACAGGGTTGAAAAAATAGTCAAAAATTTCTGCCCTCATTGAGCTTACAGTAGAGGAGAAAGAACAAACAAATGAATAAACAAAGTACTTACATATTTGATTGTATGAGCTAAGGAGAAAAAGAAGGGGAATATGAAATATGTGTATTGGGAGAGTGGTTGAAATTTTAGGTGAGGTGGTCAGAGAAGGCTTTTCTGGGAAAGTGAGTTTTGAGAAAAGACTTAAAGGAAGTGGGAGAACTAGTCACATAATATCTATGAGAAGAATACTCTTGGTAAGGGAAATAGCAAGTGTGAAGGGCTTAGGGAGATGCTTACCTGGTATATTGGAGAAACAGTGAGGCCAGTATAGGGGAGCAGAGAAAATGGGAGGGAAAAATAGCATAGGAGATAAGGTCAGACAGCAAAGTCAGGGAGGCTTTAGGTAGGGCCTGTTGGTCCTTCTAAGGGCTGTGGCTTTTACTGTGAGACAGCTGGAGGCTGTTGAGTAGAAGAGTGAGATGATCTCACTTTATTTAACAGATCACTGTAGTTACTGTGTTGGGAATAAGTGCAGGGCAATGGCAGGGCAGCAAGACCAGTTTGAAGGATATTGCATTAATCCAGTTGAGAGAAGAGATGGTGGTTTAGCCACAAATTTCAAGTAAATGTACAAGGTGCTCAAAATTGTGTGTGCATGTGTGTGCGTGTGTGTGTGTGTGTGTGTGTGTTCAGAGGGAGGGATGGTCAGTTGAGAAAAGGAGTTTATTATAAGGTTTATTAACCTGGAATTTTGCCCAGTTTTTTTTTTTTTTTTTTGGTTTTGGAATATTTTACGGCACAATAATACAGTATGATTACAAGGGCAGGATTTATTTATTTCATTTTTTTAATTTCAGAATATTATGGGGGTACAAACGTTTTGGTTATATAAATAGCTTTTGTACCAGTTGAGTCAAAGTTATAAGTATACCCATCCCCCATATAGTGTGCATTGTACCTATTAGGTGTGAATTTACCCATCCCCACCTCCCCGCTGCCACCTGCTTGATTTCCAATGAATGTTATTTCCATATGTGCACATAAGTGTTGGTTGATTGCCTTCAGCTTAATGGTGAGTACATGTGGTGTTTGTTTTTCCATTCTTGTGATACTTCACTTAGCAGAATGGTCTCCAGTTCCATTCAGGTTAATACGAGAGGTATTAGTTCACCATTTTTTTTATGGCTGAGTAGTACTCCACGGTATACATATACCATATCTTATTACTCCACGTATGTGTTGATGGGCACTTGGGTTGTTTCCACATCTTTGCAATTGTGAATTGTGCTGCTATAAACATTCTAGTGCAGATGTCTTTTTTATAGAATGTCTTTTTTTCCCTTGGGTAAACACCCAGTAGTGGGATTGCTAGATAAAATGGTAGTTCTTTGAGGTATCTTCATACTACTTTCCACAGAGGTTGTACTAGTTTGCAGTCTCATCAACAGTGTATTAGTGTTCCTATTTCTCCACATCCACAACAGCATTTGTTGTTTGGGACTTTTTGAATAAAAGCCATTGTCATTGGAGTTAAGTGATATCTCATTGTGGTTTTGATTCACATTTCCCTGATTATTAGAGATGTTGAGCCTTTTTCCATATGTTTGTTGGCCATTAGTCTATCTTCTTTTGAAAAGTTTCTGTTCATGTCTTTTACCCACTTTTTAATGGGCAATTGTTTGATTTTTTTCTTGCTGATTTACTTGAGTTCTTTATAGATTCTAGTTATCAGCCCTTTATCAGATATATAGCATCCAAATATTTTCTCCCATTCTGTAGGTTGTCTGTTCACTCTAATGATAGTTTCCTCTCTGTGCAGAAGCTTTATAGTTTGATCAGGTCCCATTTATTTATTTTTGTTGTTGCTATGATTGCTTTTGGGGTCTTCTTTGTAAATTGTTTGCTTAGGTCTATGTCTATAAGAGTTTTTTGGACATTTTCTTCTAGAATTCTTATAGTTTCCTGCCTTAGGTATAAGTCTGTTAACCATCATGAGTTGATTTTTGTGAGAGGTGAGAGGTGCAGATCCTGTTTCAGTCTTCTATATGTGGCTACTCAATTTTCTCAGCACCATTTATTGAATAGGTATTCTTTTCCCCAGTATATGTTTTTGTCTGCTTTTTCAAAGATCAGATGGCAATATGAGGATGATTTTATGTCTGGGTTCTCTGTTCGATCCATTGATCTATGTCTCTGTTCTTATGCCAGTACCATGCCGTTTTGGTTACTATAGGCTTGTATACTATACTAAACTTTTTGTTTAAGGTTGCTTTGGCTATACAGGGTCTTCTCTGGTTCCATATGAAGCATAGCATTATTTTTTCTAGATCTGCAAAAAATGATGTTGGTATTTTAATATTGAAAAATGATGTTGGCTATACAGGGTCTTCTCTGGTTCCATATGAAGCATAGCATTATTTTTTCTAGATCTGCAAACAAATGACATTGGTATTTTAACAGTTTTTTCCACCTGTTTACATCCTCTGCTATTTTCTTCCTCAGTGTCTCATAGTTCTTCCTGTAGAGATCTTTTATCTCCTTGGTTAAATATATTCCTAGGTATTTTATTTTCTTTGTTGCTATTGTGAAAGTTATTGAGTCTTTGATTTGGTTCTCACCTTGACTGTTGTTGGCGTATATGAATGCTACTGGTTTGTGTACATTGATTTTGTAACCTGACACTTTGCTGAATTTATTTATCAATTCTAGTAGTCTCTTGGCAGAATCCTTGGGGTTTTCTAGATATAAGATCATATCACCATCAAAGAGCAATAGTTTGACCTCTTCTGCCCCCATTTGGATACCCTTGGTTTCCTTGTCTTGTTTGATTGCTCTGGCTAGACTTCCAGCAGCACTGTGTTGAATAGAAGTGATGATAGAGGGCACCCTTGTCTGGTTCCAGTTCTAAGAAGGAATGCTTTTAATTTTTCCCCATTCAGTATGATGTTGGCTGTGGGTTTAGCCTAGAAGGCTTTTATAAGTTTGAGGTAAGTCCTGTGTATGCCTATTTTGTTAAATGTTCTTATCATAAAAAGGTGCTGAATTTTGTCAAATGCTTTTTTGTGTATATTGAGAAGATCACCTGGTCTTTGTTTTTTGCTTGTATTTATTTGGTGAATTACATTTATAGATTTGCATATATTGAACCATCCCTGCATCTCTGGCATGAAGCCCGCTTGGTTGTGATGTATTATTATTATTATTTTTTTTTTTACGAGTGGCTGAATTTGGTTTGCTAGGATTTTACTGAGAATTTTTGCATCTGTATTCATAAAGGATATTGGTCCATAGTTTTCTTTTTTTGTTGAGTCCTTTCCTGGCTTTGGTATCAAGGTGATGTTGGCTTCATACAATGTGTTCGAGAGGATTCCTTCCTTCCTGATGTTATGGAATAATTTCTGCAGTATAGGTACCAATTCTTCTTTGTAGGTCTGGTAAAATTTGGGTGAGAAACCATCTGGTTTGAGACTTTTTTTGTTGTTGGAAGGATTTTATTGCTGCTCAGATTTTGTTGCTTCATATCGGTCTGTTTAGGAATTCTGTTTCTTCCTGATTGAGCCTAGGGAGGCTATGTGTTTCTAAGAATTTGTCCATCTCTTCTACATTTTCAAGTTTATGTACATAAAGGTTTTTATAGTATTCACAGATGATATTTTGTATTTCCATGGTATCAGTTGAAATTTCTCCTTTTTCATTCCTAATTGAGCTTATTAGAGTCCTTTCTTTTCTGCTTCTGGTTAATCTAGCGAGAATATTTTGTTTATCAATTGATAACAATTATAATTTATTGTTATAGTTATCAATTATCAATTTTGTTTATCTTTTCAAATAACCAACTTTTTGTTTCATTAATCTTCTGTATAGTTCTTTTGTTATCGATTTCATTTAGTGCTCCTCTGATCTTGGTTATTTTCTTCCACTGGGTTTGGGATTGATTTGCTCATCCTTTTCCAGTTCCTTGAGACAATTCATTAGATTGTTGATTTGTGATCTTTCTGTCTTTTGGATGGAGGCATATATGCCTATGAATTCCTCTCAGGACTGCTTTAGCTGTATCCCACAGATTTTGATATTGTGTCTCCTTTATCATTTAGTTCAAAGAGTCTTTTGATTTCCATCTTAATTTCCTCCTTGACCCAACTATTGTTCAGCAATAGGTTGTTTAGTTCCCATAACTTTGTGTAGAGATGAATGTTTCTGTTGGAGTTGATTTCTAATTTTATTCCACTGTGGTCTGAGAAGATGCATGGTATAATTTCTATTTTTTTTTTTTTAATTTGTTGATACATGTTTTGTGGCCTAGGATGTGATCAATCTTAGAGAATGTTCCATGAGCTGATGAGAAGAACGTATGTTCAGTGGTTTTGGGTAGAATGTTCTATAAATGTTTGTTAGGCCCATTTGTTCTAAAGTTCTGTTTGGGTCCATTGTTTCTTTGTTTATTTTCTGTTTGAGGAATATGTTCTGTTCTGCCGGAGGGGTATTGAAGTCCTCAGCAATTATGGCATTGCTGTTTATCATTTTGTGTAGATCAAGTAGGACTTGCTGTATGAATCTGGGCACACCTGTGTTAGGTATGTAAATATTTAGAATTGTTATGTCTTTTTGTTGAATTGTTCCCTTCACCATTATATAATGACTATCTTTGTCTTTCCTTACCTTTGTTGACTTGAAGTCTATGTTATCTGATATGCAAACTGCTACAGCTTTTTTTTGGTTTCCATGTGCATGGAATATTGTTCCCACCCCTTCATCTTGAGTCTAAATGAGTTCCTGTGGGTTAGATGTGTTTCCTGGAGACAGCAGATACTTGGCTTGCATTTTTTTTATCCATTCAGCCAGCCTGTGTCTCTTGAGTGGGAAGTTTAAGCCATCTACATTTATTGAAAGAGTTGATAAGTGGTATGGATTCCTTTATTCTTTTTCTGCCTTTTTTTTTTTTTTTCTTGTCTTAACAGGCCAGATCCCAGGGAAATGGCGTGGATTTCTATTCATCCTGTTGATGAATAGAACTTTGTCACTTTGTTTTATCTGTTGAGCCATTGTGGTATCTGAGCTTTGACCTTTAGCTTTTGTGTGATTTTACACTGGTAGGTGTCTACTGTGCTGATCAGTGTATAATGCAGTTCTGAGTACTTGGCTGCAGGGCAGGTCTGGTCTTGACAAAATTCCCCCAATGTTTGCTTCTCTGAGAAAGTCTTTATTTCTTCCTCCTGTAAGAAACTTAGTTTTGTAGGATACAAAATTGTAGACTGGCCATTATTCTGTTTAAGAAGACTGAGAATAGGGCCCCAATCCCTTCTGGCTTGTAAGGTCTCAGTTGAGAAGTCTGCAGTTAGTTTGACTGGTTTTCCTTTGTAAGTTACCTGATGCTTTTGCCTTATAGCTCGTAGGAGTGCCTCTTTCGTGTTTTTTGGCCAGTCTGATGACTGTGTGTTGTAGTGTGTGCCTCTTTGTGATGAATCTCCCAGGAGTCCTTTGTGCTTCTTATGCTTGGATATATAGATTTCTAGCAAGCCTGGGAAAATTTTCCTTAATTATTTCCTCAAATATGTTTTCCAACCCTTCTGCATTTTCTTCTTTGCCCTCAGGCAAAGGACATGCCTATGATTCTTATGTTAGGCCTCCTTACATAATCCCATATTTCTTGTAGGCTTTGTTTGTTCCTCTTATTTCTCAATTCTTTCTCTTTGACTGACTTTAATTCAAACATATTGTCTTCAAGCTCTGAGATTCGTTCTTTGGCCTGATCTAACCTTTTCTTAAGGCCTTCCACTGTGTTTTGTATTTCCTTGAACGAATTTTTCATTTCCAGAGTTCTGTTTGATTTTTCTTTAAGAATTCAATTTCTTTTTTTTTTTTTTTTTTTTCTTTAATTCAAACATATTGTCTTCAAGCTCTGAGATTCGTTCTTTGGCCTGATCTAACCTTTTTTTAAGGCTTTCCACTGTGTTTTGTATTTCCTTGAACGAATTTTTCATTTCCAGAAGATCTGCTTGATTTTTTTTAATAAATTCAATTTCTTTAGTGAATTTTTCATTCATTTCCTACATGGCTTTTGTGGTTTCTTTGTGTTGGGTTTCTATTTTCTCTTGTATTTCATTG
>NW_012138080.1:5021783-5027543 GCF_000956105.1 Propithecus coquereli
TAATTTTTTCTATATATTTTTAGTTGTCCAATTAATTTCTTTCTAATTTTAGTAGAGATGGGGTCTCGCTCTTGCTCAGGCTGGTTTCGAACTCCTGAGGTCAAACAATCCGTCCGCCTCAGCCTCCCAGAGAGCTAGGATTACAGGCGTGAGCCACCGCACCCAGCCAAGAATTCAATTTCTTTAGTGAAGTTTTCATTAATTTCTTGCATTGTTTTTGTAGTTTTTGTGTGTTGGGTTTCTATTTTCTCTTGTATTTCATTGAGCTTCCTTAAAATCCATGTTCAAAATTCTTCATCTGCCATTTCAGTATTCTGATTTTGGTTGGTATCTATTACTAGAAAGCTGGTGTTCCCTTTTGGAAGTGTCCTTTTGCTCTGATTCTTCATACTTCCAGAATTCTTTTCCTGATTCTCATCTGGAGTAGCTGTTGCTTCTTACTTTTGGATTTTCTTTTAATTAGATAATGACATGCTCAGTTTAATCTCTGAGCCAGTAGGTGGTGCTTATGGGTGAGAATCAACCATACCCTCTATGATTGAGTCAGTAAATGCTGTAAAGGGTGTGCAAATTGACTTCCCTGTCAATAGGTGGTGCTTGCCATAAGGAACAAGCTGCAAAGTTGTTTTTGGGTCCTGTGACCAGCTCTAGTTCCTCAGGAGAAGCACTTGACTGCCCCAGGTGGTAGGTAGGACCCTGGAACTTCCAGGTGAGTCCATGTTCTCCATCACAGCAGAGGCGGGTGGGGGAATGAGACTGGGTGGGGCTGGGTTGGGGGAGCCTGCCCTCAAGCTGCACAAATGCTTGCAAGGAATCTGCTTCAGCAGGGATCAAAGGTCTGCTCCCTGCCTCTGGGCAAAGCCGCCAGGGAGGGGCTAAAATGGCCCTACTCAACCAGAAAGTCTGTGTGTCGAGGTGGGGTGTCTGAGTCTCACAATCTGGCAGTTTGGAGCAGGCCTCCCTCCTTTCTACCCTCCCCTATTTTGTGGTTTACCCTGGGCCTCTGCCAGCAGGCAGTACCTCAAGCCAGCTAAGCTCCCCTACAACTGTGATATAGGCCAGGAGGTTCCCTGCCCAGGACCCTGGCCTGAGCTGGGAGCAAGGCCTTCCCATGGAAGGAGGGGTCCCCCATGAGCACACTGCAGGTAGGACCCACACTCCATTCTCCTCCCTGATCTGCTCCTGCGGGCATCCATACCTCCTGAGACTAATTCACAAATATCCCTTCTTACCCCCATCCCCCGGGCAATGCGATTGAGACCTGGAGGTACCGGTCCCTGGGGCCCCAGACATCAATCCCTGACCATGCCAGGGAGAAGCATGCTGGTTCTTAGTCACCCATGAGTTGCCCAAGTTGGTTTGATGTCCCTCTGCCTTGGGGTATGCCCCACTCTGCTGGAGCCACTGGACAAGCAGCACTAGGGAGGGCCAGGGGGCAGGCTCACAGTCCAAGCACCCCACAGTCTGCTGCAGGACCCCAAAGGAAAGGTCTGAGCCCTGCTCTCTGTGGAAGCCTCCGTGTGGTGGCTCAATTATCTCTCAGCAGCCATGGGTGTGGGAGGGGAAGGGGAGAAAAAGAGTCTGGGTGGAGGAATGCTAGCACTCTAGTCATCTCTGCCTCTCTCTCTGGGAGGCAGTTCACCCAGAATGACTGGGCTCTGGAGTCATGCAGATCACCTGGGACCCACTGGACCCCTGTAGCTCCTGCAGTCTAGGCTGGAGTTGGGAAATATCTGTGTGGAGGTGAACAAGATGAAACCTGAGGAGTTGGAGCCTCTTGGGGAGGACAAAGGCACATGGTGGGTAGAGAAGCAATATCTCGTCTGCCTTCTGGGCTCAGGTCTGTGGGGTGGGAGGCACCCCGGGGGCTTGGAGCCTGGTGCCCTGTCCGCAAGAAGCTCCCAGCTCACTGGCAGCAGCAGTTTTTGGGCTTGTGTGGGCAGAAGGCCTCTCCAGCATCTTGGGAGCCCTCCGACTATCTGAGATCAAGGGAGGGAGAAACTAACCATTCAATCCACCCTTCTTGCTGGTCTCCAAGCCTCTCAGGGGTTGATCTCTGCCAATACCTTTCACCTTCCAGTTCTGCTCTGCACCTTCTTCCTGTGGAATCTCCTGAACATTCTGGCACCCTTGCTCCAGACTCTCATCTAATTTGTGTTTATCTGTTTGTTTTTTCTCTTTCATCTAAAACTTCTCCTTCTTACTTATATGCTCTGGCTGGTGATATCTCTCGTCTGCCATCTTTGGAATTTTGCCCAGATTGTGAGTCTTTCACTTATTTATTACTTGTGTGTGCTTTAGAAAATATTACATGACTTTACATTGGAAATTTCTACTCCTCTACTTATCATATAGAAAATATAATGATTTTGGTGCTGTAGGTGATTTTATATAAAATAATTCTGTTGTAAAAGTGGACAGCAATGTGTACTCACCAGTTAAATACTTTTTAAGAACCCATGGAACATTTATGGAAATTGATCATGAGTTAAGCTGTTAAGTTTGTCTCAATAAATTTTTTTTATTTCAAAATATTAAGGGGATACAAATGTTTTTGTTACATGGATACCTTTTATAATGCTTAAGTCGGGGCTTTTATTTGCCCATCACCTGAATGGTGTTCATGGTACCTGAAAGGTAGGTTTTTACCCCTTGTCTCCTCCCCCTCCCCCTTCTGGTTTCCAATGTCCTTTACATCTCTTTGTGCCAGTGTATGCCCATTGATTAGCTCCCAATTATTAGAATATACATGTGGTGTTTGTTTTTTCATTCCTGAGATACTTCATTTAGGGTAATGGTCTCCAGTTCCCTCCAAGTTGCTATAAAAGACATTATTTCATTCCTTTTCATGGCTGAGTAGTACTCCATAGTAAATACATACCACATTTTCTTAATCCATTCATGAATTGATGGGCACTTAGATTGATTCCACTTCTTTGCAATTGTGAATTGTGCTGCAACAAACATTCAAGTGTAGATGTCTTTTTTATAGAATGACTTTTTTTTCTTTGGTAGATATCCAGTAGTGGGATTGCTGAGTTGAATGGTTAGTCTACAACTGTTTCTTTGAGGAATCTCCATACTGTTTTCTATAAAGGTTGTACTAATTTGCAGTACCAACAACATATAAGCGTTCCTTTCTCTCTGCAATTTTGCCAGCATCCATTGTGTTTTGACTTTTTAATCATGACCATTCTGACAGGGGTAAGGTGGTATCTCATTGTGATTTTAATTTGCATTTCCCTAATGATTAGTGATGGTGAGCATTTCTTCATGTTTGTTGGCTGTTTGTCTGTCTTCTTTTGAAAAACTTCTATTCATGTCTTTTGCCCACTTTTTTTATGGAGTTGTTTTTTTCTTGCCGATTTGTTTGAGTTCTTTTTAGTTTCTGGGTATTAGCCCTTTATCAGATATATAGTTTATGAACATTTTCTCCATTCCGTAGGTTGTCTATTTACTCTGTTGATTATTTCCTTCACTGTGTGGAAGCTTTTTAATTTAATCAATCCCCATTTATTTATTTTTATTGTTACTATATTTGCCTTTGGGGTCTTAGTCGTAAATTCTTTGCCTAGGCCAATGTCTAAAAGAGTTTTTCCTACATTTTCTTCTAGAATTTTTATGGTTCCATGCCTTACATTTAACTCTTTTATCGATCTTGAATTAATTTTTGTATATGTCAAGAGATATGGGTCCTGCTTCACTCTTCTTCATGTGGCTATCCAATTTTCCCTGCACCATTTATTAAATAGGACTTTCAATACATTTTTAAGGATTGTTGTTATGCAGACTGCATTCTGTAACCCCAGTGCAATTAAATAGTGATCAGTTACAAGAAGATAAGTAGAAAACTCCATATAGATGAAAAGTTTCTAAACATCTTATAAGTCAAAGAACTTATGATGAAAAATTAGAAAATAACAGCAGAATAACAAAAATACTTCGTGATAAAATGTTTGAGATATAGTTGAAGCAGCACTTAGATCATGCACCTCGTAATGAAGTTTCAGTCAACGAGAGGATTGCATATATGATGGTAGTCCCATAATATAATGGAGCTGAAAATTTCCTATTGCCTTGTGACTTCGTGGACATTATAATGTCGTAGCACAACTCATTACTCATGTGTTTTTAGTGATGCTGTTGTAAACAAACCTACTCTGCTGCCAGTTGTATAAAAGTATAGATATGTTTTATTGTACTTTGCTTTACTGTACTTTGCAGATACTGTGTTTTTTAAAAATTGAAGGTTTGTGGCAACCCCTGGTAGAGCAAGTCTGTTGGTGTCATTTTTTCAACAGCATGTGCTCTCTTTGTCTCTGTGTGAGCATTTTTTAGCAATAAAGTATTTTTAAATTAAAGCATGTGCCTTTTTTAGACATAATGCTATTGTATACTTATTAGACTGCAATAAAATATAAATATAACTTTTATATGCACTAGGAAACCAAAAAATTGTGTGACTCACTTTATTGGAATACTCAATTTATTGCAGTGATCTGAAACCGTACCTGCAATATCTCTGAGGTATGCCTGTGTAGCACATACAATTATGTACAGTACCTAATACCTGATAATGATAATAAACAACTATGTTACTGGTTTATGTATTTACTATACAATACCTCCTATTGTTATTTTAGAATGTACTCCTTCTACTTATTTAAAAAAAGAAAGTTAACTAAAAGAGCCTCAGGCAGGTCCTTCAGGAGGTATTCCAGAAGAACGCATTGTTATGATAGGAGAACACATATCGTAGCAATAACACGAAGCCCCATACGTGTTATTGCTCCTGAAGATCTTTCAGTGGAACAAGATGCGAAGGTAGGAGACAGTGACATTGATGACCCTGACCTGTGTAGTTTTTAACAAAAAATTTAAAAAGTAAAAAAATAAAAAAAGTTTACAAAATAAAGATATACAGAAAGGAAATCTTTTAGTACAGCTGTACAGTGTGCTTGTGTTTTAAGCTAAGTTTTATTACAAGAGTCAAAAAGTTATAACAAATTTATAAGTTTATAAAGTAAAAAAGTTATAGTAAGTTAAGGTTAGTTTATTATTGAAGAAAGAAACTTTTAAATAAATTTAGTGTAGCCTAAGCGTACAGTGTTTATAAAGTCTACAGTAGTGTACAGTAATGTCCTAGGCATTCACATTCATTCACCTCTCACTCAGTGACTCACCCAGAGCAACCTCCAGTCCTACCAGCTCCATTCCTGGTAAGTCCCCCATACATGTGTGTCGTTTTTAATCTTTTATACAATATTTTACTGTACTTTTCTATGTTGAGATACACAAAACTTATCATTGTGTTAGAGCTGCCTCCAGTATTCAGTACAGTAACATATTGTAGAAGTTTGTAGCCTAGGAGCAATAGACTGTCATACCATGTAGCCTAAGTGTGTAATAGGCTATACCATCTAGATTTGTGTAAGTACACTCTATGATGTTTGCACAATGACAAAATTGCCTAAGGACGAATTTCTCAGAATGTATCCCTGTCATTAAGTGACGCAGGACTGGAATAACCTAAATGCTTGTTTCATCAAAGAAGAACTGCTCAAAATTCAGGAGTTAGAACAGAGTATACCCAAGGAGAGTAGGAGGAAGAAAATGATAAAGATGAGCAGAAACCACTGAAATAGAAAACATTCACTAGAAAGGATCATACAACTAAAAGTTGATTTGGAAAGCCTAGTGAAATAGCCAATTTATAGCAAGAATTATTTAGGAACAAAATAGAGAAGGTACAAATAAACA
>NW_012138080.1:5028850-5036435 GCF_000956105.1 Propithecus coquereli
ATTATTAATAAGATTTCATAGATGCAAAATTTATTTGCAAACTCAGTTGCCTTTCTATATGCCAGAAACAAGTAATTCAAAAATAGAATTTAAAAGACAATATTAATATACTAACAACAAAACCAAAGCACCTAGGAAAAAATCTAGGAAAATATGTAGAAGACCTGTGTGGAGAAAATGATTAAAAATTTGAGAGACAATGAAGATCTAAATAGGTGTATAGAGGGAAATATCCTGTTTTAGAATAAAGAGACTCAATATTATAAAGAGGTCAGTACACACATACTGATCTGTAAATTTAATGCAATTTCAATCAGACTCTCAACTGGATTTTTCACAGTACTTGAAACTATTTGGAAGAGCAACAGGTCACAGGTAGCTAAAGACACTCCAGAATAAGGAAGTAAGGAGAGAAGCTTGCCCCAGAGACCAAAACTAAGGCAAAGCTTTGGTTTTTCAGGCAATAGTGTCTTATTGTAAGGTTAGATCAATCCACAAGTGGTCCAGAATAGAGAGACCAGAAGCAAACCCAAATATGCAAAACAGATTTTTGACAGAGTGGACATTGCAGAGGGGGAAGGGATATATATATATATATCCCTGTGTGTGTGTGTGTATATATCCCTATATATATATATATCCCTGTGTGTGTGTGTATATATCCCTATATATATATATATATCTGTGTGTGTGTGTATATATATCTCTGTGTGTGTGTGTGTATATATCCCTATATATATATATATATATGTATGTGTGTGTGTGTGTGTGTGTGTGTGTGTGTGTGTATGTATATATATCCCTATATATATGAACTGTTTAATAAATGGTGCTTTGACAATTATTTACCCATATTTTTCAAAATGAAATTGGATCTCTATCTGAAAACTTACACAAAAATTAATTCCAGCTGGGTGCAGTGGTGCACAGCTGTAGTCCCAGCTCCTGGGGAGGCTGAGGCAGGAGGATTGCTTGACCCCAGGAGTTTGAAGCTGCAGTGAGCTATGATTGTATCACTGCACCCAGCATGGGATACAGAGTGAGATCCTGTCTCTTAAAAAAATAAATAAATAAATAAAATAAGGCCTGGCATGGTGGCTCATACCTGTAATCCTAGCACTCTGGGAGGCCGAGGTGGGAGGATCGCTTGAGGTCAGGAGTTTGAGACCAGACTGAGCAAGAGTGAGACCCCATCTCTACTAAAAATAGAAAAAAATTAGCTGGGTGTGGTAGTGTGTGCCTGTGATCTCAGCTACTCAGGAGGCTGAGGCACAAGGATTGCTGGAGCCTGGGAGTTTGAGGTTGCTGTGACCTAGGCTGAGGCCATGGCACTGTAGCCCAGGTGACAGAGCAAGACTCTGTCTTCATAAATAAATAGATGGATAGATAGATAGATACCCTGTGCCCTAAAAAAAAATGAGTTCTAGGTGGCATTGACTCTTAAATGTGAAAAGCAGAGGTATAAAAGTTTTGAAAGCAGTATAGGAGGATAGCTTTATGACCTTAGAGTTGAGAAGATTTTCTCAAACAAAATGTAAAGGCTCAAATCATTAAAGGAAACAGTTGAATTTACAATAAATTAAGAAACTGGACTCATTTAAAAGATTGCATAGACAGTGAAAATACAAGCCAAAAACTGGAAGAAGATATTTGTAACATGTATAAGTAACATTGGATTATGTTTAATATAATTAATATGAACCAGTAATCAAAAGATAAGCAGCATAATAGAAAAATGTACAAAAGATTTCACAGAGGAGGAAACACATGGCCAATAAACTGAAAGAGTAATCAGTGTTATTAGTCATCAAGGAAATGCAGTTAAAACTGTAATGAGATATTTAATAATCTCAGATTGGCAAAAATGAAAAAGATAGAAAATACCAAGAGTTAGTAAGAATGTGGAAAGTGGAAACTCTTAGGGAGTACAAATTAATACAGCCACTTTGGAATACAATTTGACATTTTCTGGTAGAGCTAAACATATGACCTGGCTATTCTTATCCTAGAAATATGTCCTAGATAAATTATTGCACATGTGTACCAGGATATAGGTATAAAAATATTTATAGCAGCTTTGTGAATTACAAATAAATAAATACAAACAACCCACATGTCCATCAACAATAAAATAGGTAAATTGTAGAAATTCATGTAATGAAATATTAGAAACAATAAAATTTGATGAATCACAGCTATACACATCAGAATAGATGAATATCAAGACATGATGTTGAACATAAGAAACAGGTCACAAAAATGGTGATGTTATTATATAAAGTTTAAAAACAATATAGCCTTTTTTTCACTTTTTTATTATGGTAAAATACATATAAAATTTACCATTTTAAACGTTTTTAAGTGTACAATTCAGTGGCATTAAGTACATCCACAGTGTTTCATCACCATCACCACTGTTTCCAGAACTTTTTCATCATCTCAAGCAGAAACTCTCTGTTCCCATTAAACAATAACTCCCCATTCTCCCAGTGCCTAGTAACCTGATTCTACTTTCTATTTGCCTGTTTTTTATATAGGTGGAATCTTATAAGATTTGCCCTTTTGTGTTTGGCTTATTTCACTGAGCATGTCTTTAAGGTTCAACCATGTTGCATGTGTCAGAATTTCCTTAGTTTTTAAGGCTGAAAATATTTCATTATATGTATATACCACAGTTTGTTTATCCATTCATCAGCAATATATTCTTCAGGGATGCGTACATAGTAGGTGATATATTTTGAAAAAGTAAAGGAAAGGAGTAATCCAAAATTCATTGGTTACCTCTGGAGGAAGGAATGGGAGGGATGCAATCGGGGAGGGGACATGCAGCTTTTAAGGCACTGGTGTTCTATTTCTTAAGCTGGGTGGTGAGTATAGGATGTTCATTTTCTTATTCATTAACACTTAGGTTTTCTACTTCAGTATGTATGATGTATTTCATAATTTTTTAAAAATCCAATGATAATGCTGTAAGTTTAATTTTTAGTGTCTTGTAAGTGGCCTGATAATTAAAATATTAATATATGACAGAATCTTTTAAAACATCTATGTAATAAAACTCTGAAAAATCATAAAAATCTAAGTAAGTTTCTACCACCTCCACCCCATAGTCCTCTTACATGGGAGAAAGAGTTAAATTTCTAGCATGTGGTTTATTTTATACAATATTTTCATAAAGAAAGTTGAATAATAAGAGAGGCATTATATTAATTTTATTCATCTTGGGGCCCATAATAAATGAAATATCATACAAGGAACTATTCTGTAAGAAAACTAATTTGAATAATTTGAACAAGAATTAGAATATGAACTAAATTTAACTATTTAACTACATTGCTTGTATACCATGTTGTTAGTTTTAGGGGGGAAAAGTGGTGAGGTTAGCTACATGTTTTCTTCTACAATGTTTAAAAATATTTGTAAAGAATCCTTTGTCATTACAATGTCATTATTCATTATATAATTAGTTCATTCCTATTAGAAAAGTTACTTTAAGATCTTTTCCCCTTCATCTCATTTATTCACCTATTATTTGCATTGTTACCATGTGAATAGCAAGGAGAATATGTTGAGGTGGAGAATTTATTTTAGGTTTGACTTGAACATGGGGGTCCATGCATGAGTTTTAATAATGTAACTACATTACTTTAAAGTAAACATCATACATTGCCTTGTGCATTTATCTATTTTCCTCATTTCAAGATAGGTGATCCTGGATAGACTATTGATGATATTAAGTATCATAAACCAGGTTAAACAGTCCATAAAAATTAATAAATACTATTTATTGACTATGTGCTATATGCTAAATACTCTACTAGGTATTTTCATATGTTATTGCAAGAATTTCTTAAGGACATATTTCTAGGATGGGAACTGCTGATTCATAAGATTTGCATGTATTTAACTTTATAAGGTAATGTCAAATTGTTTTTCAAAGTGGCTGTATCAGTTAAAACTGTCTCCAGCAGTGTAAGAGAGTTTGTATTGTTCCACATTCTTGTCAACACTTGTATTGTCCAGCTTTTAAAAATATTTGCCAACTTTTAAAAATATTTGCCACTTGTATGAAACTGGGGCTTAGATACATGAAGAAATCTGCCAAAGAGTAACCAGTGAATAAATGCTGGTGCCACATTCTAATCCAGATTTGTCCAATTCCAGCTGCAATAGGCCGGATTTCAAAGAAGTAGAAATATATAGGCTAAGTCTTTTATAACAATGAAAATAGTTATGAAAAATGAGAGTGAGATTTTTAAATTAAAATAATTTTATGTAAGAACTTCCTTAGGGGAAATATTTCTGAAAAGGTGATTTTAAATTAACTGGATCAAAATCACCTGATAGCAGTGTGTGCATGAATGGAGATGGGGATGTTACTTTTTAGAAATCAGTAGATTTCTGGGTCTATCTTTAGGTCTACTATTAATAATTTAGGATTTCCAGGGGTGGGATCCAGCCTCTACGTTTTAAACAATCTCTCCTGGTTTTGTTTGTTTTTGTTTTTCACTAAACACTAAAGTTTAAGAACCTCTGCTTTAGGGATTTTGAACTAATTCCCAAAATATTGCCAGATTCATGTATCAGCAGATAACAGTGTAAACATAAGCCTATAGACAAATTTAGACTTATATATATATATATGTAAACACTCACTTTTTATTGACTCTTGTCATCAAACTTCCATTCTCTAAGAGTTCCTCATACTATATTTTCTCTTATTCCTGCATGTGATCTGAAGTAGCATTAGGACCCTGGCAACAATAACAGTAATTCTCTAAACTCTCTCTGCCCGGCTGACTCCCAGTCCTTTAAAGAAGTACTATAGCATGCAAAAAAATTGTTCATTTGGTGGTGCAATTATTTCATTCCTCTTTATAGAACTGATAATAGCAATGATAACCATCTTGAGTGGGTAAAGATTTAGACTTGATTATAAAGTGTGAAAATTCATGGAGCTGGGGTTAGAGCTGTGAAAGATCCCCATATTTTTCTCATTACTGGTCTTCTTAAAATGTATTTTCTGTAGATAGCTAATTTTAAGGAGAAAGCAATATCTCAGCTAGGTGAAGAATTGCTAGAAACAGTATTCAGATTCCTTCTCCCGGTAGTAAGCCATTATATTAAGGACACAGACTCTAGTGAGGTCCTGTGTTATTGTAATACTGGGAATGGATGTTGTATACTCAAGAGAGCTCTATTCTCCTCATCTGCCCAGACCTCACAAAGGGCTATTTCATTGTTGCTGAGCAAGTAATTGCTTAATTAAGTGGTATAGCTAATTATGTTTAGAATTTAGTAGCATTTATTACCTGTTGTTTCAAAGACACTGATTTACCACAGCTTAAAACATCCTTTTTGCCATAAAACTGAGTTCAGCAGAAGAACTTTTCTACATAATTTTTATTCTGAAAAGTGAAAATGAAGATTATCAAAAACTCAAGATTTTGCAGAAATCATCTTTAAACTGAGTTTTTGATATTATGCTCATTTCTAAGTTATCTTAATTTTTATAGTTTGATTATTTGGTTATAAAATTAAATAATTACATCAAGGGATCAATGTCATACTTTGTGGAACAGATTTGTTTAACAAAAACTGAAAATAATATGTGACAGATAGTATGTCATGCTTTCAAAATAGAGGCTTTAAATCCTATATTATATGTAGAAGTTGTTAGCTATTCTAAAGGTACAATAAGAGATTATTGTTCATATCAGTGTAATAAATTGATACTCCCTGATCATAGTTTTTCATTTTGCACATTGTCAGAACCTTGGACCTTAATCTTATTCTTTGATTGACAGTAGCGACCAGGGAAAGAACATTTGTATTGTTTGGGATAGTCACATCTGTTCAACTTGATTCAGTTGAGGGTATTTGCATATTCTTAAGTATTTCTTCTGAGAGGGCTTAAATCCTTCTCAAGTGTTTGATGCATTTTTGAAATTCATTCATAAGGTATCTACATGCACTAATAGTTCTGTATAATATTGCTGTGCATAATCTGACAGATAAGACCATATTTTAAAACAAAGTATTCTTTAGGGATGCTACATTACATTTTTACTTGTTCTGCTAGGCAGAAATGTCAAGTTTTTGAAAAAGGCTGTTTCAATGTTTTGATTAAATTAGTGTATCCTTATTTTGGGCAAATTTGTCAATTATAGGACAAATAATGATTTATTAAATAATAATCCAAAGGTATTAATGGTAGGTTTTCCTGCCTTGATTGGAAAACTGAGCAATTTTATAGAACATAATTATAGAATTTGAGTGAATTTCTGTTTAGCCTCCTTATTTTATAGGGAAGGTTACTGAGGCTTAAGTTTCCTGACTTGCTCAAGGTCACACTCCTTGGAAATTAAGCCTTAAGTTTTGATCTTAACTCCAAGATCAGTAAACCCCAAGAAATAATGGTACATGATTTCTGATTTACATTATTTACTAATCCTATATCTAAAATTTTCCCCTTGCCATAGAACACATAGTCAGAGATTGTCTTATTCTTCATCATATCTCTCCCGAATTTAAATGGAGTTTTATATGTAGTTAATGTACAGTCATTATCTTGCTGTCTTGTTTTCATTGTTCTCTTACCTAGGCTATTATTCTGTTAATATAAAGGATAATTATGAAACATGATAGTTTATTAATTGAATGTTTAACATCTTTGATAGCAAATAAGTTTCATTTTGTGTTCCATTTCTGATGAATTGGCAATACCTGTGTTGAGAAGAACTTTGAGATCTGCTGAGGTCAGTTAGTGGTGTCTCCATGGGCATACCATCAGAGAAGCCAACTCTTTCTTTCTTGATATACATAATTTTATGGAAGAGAGAGAGAACTATGGACTGATTAGAAAAAGCCCCGGGAAGAAATAAGCTTCAAATTACAGGATACATAGAATCCAGATGTTGAAAGCAAAAAAGAGGTAGAATACCATCTAGACTGGGAGTTCTAAAAAAATTTGTAGGTGCTTAGTAGGAGAAATATCATTAGGTTACGCTAAGTATGATCAAAGGAAAAAACAATTGTTGAACACTTGTTGATGCCTAGCCCTGTGCTAGATTCTCTTTTCATAGTAGCCCTGGAGACCTTCTGTCCTAGTTTTCATTCCTTGCTTTTTCTTTCCTGAGGTACTTAGGGTTGGTTGTCTAGTCTTCTCTCATTTCTGCCTGGGCCACTTCTTTTGAATTTGATGTCTGCCTTAGTTACAGATATAAAAGTTGTGGCTAGGCACAGTGGCTCATGTCTGCAATCCTGGCACTTTAGGAGGCCAAGGCAGGAGGATAGTTTGAGACCAGGAGTTCGAGACTAGCCTGGGTAACATAGTGAGACCCCGTATCTACAAAAATAAAAATTAGGCATGGTGACATGTACCTGTAGTCCTAGCTACTTAGGAGGCTGAGGTGAGAGAATTGCTTGAGCCCAGGAGTTCAAGGATGCTGCAGTGAGCTAGATTGTGCCAGTGTACTCCAGCCTGGGCAACAGATTGAGATCCTATGTCAAAACAAACAAACGAACAAACCAACCAACCAATCCACAAAAAACAAAACCCCCAAACCCAAAGAAACAGCTTATG
>NW_012138080.1:5036485-5107984 GCF_000956105.1 Propithecus coquereli
GTTATAAAATAATTCCAAATTACATAATTATTTTTTATCTTCCAGGAATCCCCTTCCGGTCGAAGGAAAGCTCTTGCTACTAGCAGCATCAATATGAAACAGTATGCAAGTCCTATGCCAACTCAGACTGATGTCAAGTTAAAGTTCAAGCCATTATCTAAAAAAGTTATATCCGCCACTCTTCAGTTTTCATTATCTTGCATTTTCCTTAGGGAAGGAAAAGCCACGTAAGTTTCTTTTGTCAAACAAGCTGCTTCACATTATGTTTCAAAATATCATAGGTAAATAGCTTTTGACTCAGTAGACCAGCAAGAGTTGAACATCTTATAGCATACTGGTCATTCTTGCCATTCTTTGTTTTAGAGGCTGAATTAAATGAACTCCTTGTTATTTATAAATAGTCTCTTTTGACTTCAGAGAATGAACAATAATATAAAAGTGATCACATGTGGTTTCAGATTTTAAATTATATATTGTAGGGTATTAGAAATGTTTTATATTTCAGTGTCTTCAGTGTAGTAGTCTGAAGTATAGACAGTTTAATTTGTAGAGCTATTTGATGCATCTGAGATATGAGAGGAACTCAAAATGAAAATTTTAGGATAAGAGGGTGAAAGAACTGAGGGAACTTTTGTCAGTTCATATTCCTTGGCTCAGCCCTCCAAAAATTGTACAGGAAAGTATAGTTAGATAAGCAATTTACTATAATCATTGTGCTTTTCAAAAAAAATCACTTCTTAAGCACTGAATAAGCATTGCACAAAGATTTCTAGACTCAATTCTAGTCTCTTAAAAGAGTAAAATTCTAACTGGGTAAAATGAGGTGACCACACCTAGAGCAGGGAGAAAAAAATAACGTTCACCCTGGTTATTGCATACTAATAAGTCAGGGGGAAGTGCGTATTACGAGTATTGGGAAAGGGTTAGTACCTAAGTGGAGTGAAAGATGAATGGACAGGAGAAATGGAAATTCTATGCCTAGACTTAAAAGATGAAGGGAAGAAGGCAGTTATGAACATTTCAGTCCAATCTAACAGTTCTGGACATATTTGATGTAGTGGAATGTAGTTACTATAATTGGCCATGTCTACGTGACTGATTAGACTGGATTCTGTGTGTCAGTCAAAATGAGATGTTTGGCACTCATCTAAATGGCAGCAAATGACTTGGCAGATAACAGTAAGCCTCCTCTCTGGGAAATTAGGTTGTAAGTGAGTGTGGTAGGGAGACAGTGCAGAATGGAAGCATCTCAGGACCTTAAGTTGTAGACTTAACTACTGAGAATCTAAAAATAAAGACCTTACCTTGAAATGTAAGCCAAATGAAAGGAAAGGAAACACAGAAGAGAAAAAACAAATTCAGAGAAGATCCTTTGAGGGTGGACTTCCTTCCACTGGGCAGAAGCTGTAAGTGAATCAGCACCATTCATAGGAGTCTGGGTGAGAGGAAATTCAACCAAACCAAATGTCTCAATTTGAATTGGATAGGAATTTTCTCAGAACATCCTAAACTCCCTCTCTGCCTCCTCCTTTGCCTTGTTACCTACCCCAAAGAACAATGTTCGTGGTTAAAATATGAGAAAATTATGGTGATAAAATTAAGCTGGTTAAAATTTTAAGAATGATACATTTTGGAATTATCTCCCATTGATAAGTGAGCAATTTATAAGGCATTCATGTAAGGTAATACAGCTTTTTTTGGTTCATACAGACTTTGTATCACTAAATTTATTTAAAAAGGGGTAAATGATTTTGTTAACTCTAAGCTTTTATGAAATAAAATGCAAAGAATTTCAAAAACAAGTTTAGTCTGAAAATCTTACCATATTTATAAGATAAGTGACTATTAACAAGCATTATAATACAAAAGAAACAATATTTTAATTTGGCTTTCTAAATTTGGAGGAAGTATACCAAAATAGAAATTAATTTCTATATAACATTAGAAATATGTTTCATTCACTGTAGTTTATATGAAATTTAAGGTGAAAATAATAAAAAAATGATTTGACTTTTAGAGTATTTATGGGAAACTTTATTAATGTGTATTTAAAATGCTTAAAGATAAAAAAAGTTTCTATTTTATTAAATGCATGGTATTTAAACCGACAATCAGCCAAGCTCATTTTTAATCTTATAATTCTTTAAAAGACTAGACTTTGTTTTTAAGATGCTTTTTCTACTACAGTAGTTCCTTAACTGTTGGGAGATTATAGCCCCCTTGGAAAAAAAAATACACATTTATCCAAGATTTAAATATGATTTACAGGGGTCTACAACTTTCTTTCCCTCCTACCCACAAACCCAAATGGGTTTATGGACTTCATATTAAAAATTTCTGTTCTAATTCCTCTTGGTAGTTTGAATATTTTAAAGTCTAGATTTCACCTGATTTGCAAACTGTCTTACTGTTTTGTAAAACAAGTTTTTGTTTCCTGACTTCATGCTCAGGAAACAGTACTTTAATTCCATGAAGAAAGCTTTTATCTCTCGTAGATCTTCAGCACAGAATTGAACTAACTCCTAACCAGTTAGTTTTTAATCTTGTTTGATTTTTACTAATTAAACATGCCATTTAAAAATTAATGAATATTTAGATTTTTCAGCATTCTTGTACAACTGTTCAGAAAGACTTATTGACATATCTTATAGAAAGGAATATATTAATATTCTGTTAAGCAGTGATCATTTTTCAAACAATGTCATTTAATAAACTGTATTATATTTTGAATCACTGATGTAGAGATGAGGACATGCAAAGTTTGGCTAGTTTGATGAGTATGAAGCAGGCTGACATTGGCAATTTAGATGACTTTGAAGAAGATAATGAAGATGATGATGAGAATCGAGTGAACCAAGAGGAAAAGGCAGCAAAAATTACAGGTTGGTTTTATTAGCATTAAACTGAGTTTATTTTATTTTTTTTGCAGAGTTCAAAAACTCGTTCTCATTTCCCAGGAAAAAACAATTCCACTAATAAAGTGTATTTTCCTTTAAGCCTTTCTAATAAAATATGCCATTTAATTCTCTGAAAACTTTGCATGCTGATTATAATAACAGATTTTAGTAGTTTGAAATCAAGTACAAGATTGGTCAAAGAGCATAAAACTTTTTGAACTATAGTAAAAACAATCTAAATATGGTCATATATCTTTTGTCATTGTGTGAAATCTCTGTAAGTAAAGATCTGCTTTAAAAGGATGATAGGACAAAATAAGGACATACACTAGCTAGCTTCTACTATTTTATGTTCATTTATTGACAGGAATTATGGACATTCTGTGTTTTAAATTTGTATGTATCTTATATATCCTTTTATCTAGAAGCTTCCATGCAGCTATCTCTTCTGGCTGGGTTGAGCAAACTACTAAGATGTCAAGTGTTTGAACTTCTTTTGTTAATTGACAATTTAACAAAAATAAATATTTATTGACAATTTGGCTATCACACTTAAGGAATTATAACGAAAAGCAAGCACTATTTACATATTCCTTTTAGTTAATTTATTGCTCTAATTTCTGGATTAATTTCCCTTAACTGCTATCATCTATTTACCTCTTAGGGATTTTTCCAAACTAAACCTATCACTTACAGGCATAGCTTATTGAACTTTGCTTTATCGTGCTTTGCAGATACTGTGTTTTTTACAAATCGAAGGTTTGTGGTAGCCCTGTGTCGAGCAAGTCTATCAGCACCATTTTTCCAACAACATATTCTTACTTGGTGTCTCTGTGCCACGTTTTGGTAATTTTTGTAATACTTCAGCCTTTTTCATTATTACAATATCTGTTATGGTGATATGTGATCAGTGATCTTTGATGTTACTATTGTAATTATTTTGGAGCACCATGAGCCGAACCTGTGTTGAGCAATGTTGAGTGGTGTTCTGACTGTTCCACAGACCAGCTGTTTTTGTTTCTTGAGTCTCTTCCTTTCCTTGGGCCTCCTTATTCCCTGAGACACAACAATATTGAAGTTAAGTCAATTAGTAACCCTACAGTGGCCTCTAGGCGTTCTAGTGAAAGGAAGAGTGGCACGTCTCTCACTTTAAAGGAAAAGTTAGAAATGATTAAGCTTAGTGAGGAAGGCATGTTGAAAGCAGAGACAGGCTGATAGCTAGGCGTCTTGTGCCAAATAGTTAGCCAAGTTGTGAATGCAAAGAAGAGTCCTTGAGGGAGACTAAAAGTGCTACCCCAGTGAACACACGAATGATAAGAAAAGGGCCTTATTGCTGATGTAGAGAAAGTTTTAGTGGTCTGGATAGATCAAACCAGCACAACGTTCCCTTCAGCCAAAGCCTAATCCAGAGAAAGGCCCTAACTCTCTTCAATTCTATGAAGGTTGAGAGAGGTGAGGAAGCTGTGGAAGAAAAGTCTGAAGCTAGCAGAGAGGTTGGTTCTTGAGGTTTAAGGAAAGAAGCTGTCTTCGTGATATTAAAGTGCAAGGCGAAGCAGCAAGTGCTGATGTAGAAGCCGCAGCAAGTGATCTAGAAGATCTAGCTAAGATCGTGGATGAAGGTGGCTGCACTCAACAACAGATTTTCCATGCAGACAAAGCAGCCTTCTATTAGAAGAAGATGCCACGTAGGACTTTCATAGCTAGAGAGAAGTCAACGCGTGGCTTCGAAGCTTCAGAGGACAGGCTGACTCTTGTTAGGCGTTAGTGTAACTGATGACTTTAAGTTGAAGCCGGTGTTCATTTACCATTCTGAGAATCCTAGGGCCCTTAAGAATTATGCTAAATCTACTCTGCCTGTGCTCTATAAATGCAACAAAAAGCCTAGATGACAGCACACCTCTTTACATCATGGCTTACTGAATATTTTAAGCTCACTGTTGAGAACTACTGTTCAGAAAAAAAGATTCCATTCAAAATATTACTGCTCATTGACGATACACCTGATCACCCAAAAGCTCTGGTGGGGATGGACAAGGAGATGAGTGTTGCTTCTGCAGCTCATGGATCAAGGAGTAATTTTTACTTTCAAGTCTTATTATTTAAGAAATATATTCTGTTAAGATTTGGCTGCCATAGATGGTGATTCCTCTGATGGATCTGGGCAAAGTAAATTTAAAACCATCTGGAAAGGATTCACCATTCTAGACGCCATTAAGAACATTTGAGATTCGTGGGAGGAGGTCAAAATATCAACATTAACAGGAGTTTGACCAAAGAGTCGACTCCAACCCTCGTGGCTGACTTTCAGGGGCTCAAGACTTTGGTGGAGGAAATAACTACGGATGTGGTGGAAATCGCAAGAGAACTAGAATTAGAAGAGGAGCTTGAAGGTGTGACTGAACTGCTGCAATCTCATGATAAAACTTGAATGGATGAGGAGTTGCTTCTTATGGATAAGCAAAGAAAGTGGTTTCTTGAGATAGAATCTACTTCTGGTGAATATGCTGTGAACACTGAAATGACAACAAAGGAGTAAGAATATTACAGCAACACAGTTGATAAAGCAGGGGCAGGGTCTGAAAGGACTGACTCCAATTTTGAAGGAATTTCTACTGTGGGTAAGATGCTATCAAATAGCATTACATGCTATAGAGAAACCTTTTATGAAACAAAAAGTCAATCGATGCAGCAGTAGGAGTTGAATAGTCAGACTTTATAAAGTATCTTCTTCCATTTTATTCTCCAATAGTTTTAAACCCTATTGTGACTCAAGGTAACGTAACAAATTTCTCATTAGGTAGAATTCACTCATAAATTAGATCCTTTACCTCCCACTACTAGTCATTGTAACTTTGTAATTTTTAGGAAAAATATAATGGAGTGGAGGATCAGTGTTAAGTGATTACCAGTCTCATGACTGATTTTTTCATTACTAGTTGTGTATTGTTAAAAATTTGCAAATGGTTTATTTTTGACTTTGAAAATATAAAATATTAATAATACCAGCTAATATTAAGCAGTATGAAGGCATTTGAATACATTATGAATTAATTCTAATAGCCTAACGATATTATTAATATCCATATTTTAACACATACATTAGTATTATTTATTTGTTCTATATTCCCAGATGTGCAATTACTAGTTGGAAAAATTTTTAAATAATGCTCTAAGACTTGTAATTTTCTTTATATAGCTAAGACATTTTATTTATATTCTTAAATGTAATCTCACTGAGAGTAGAAATCATTTATTAAACATCTTATATAATTAGCACTATAGAGCATATTGAAGAAATATTAGACTTTTTCCTTCCTTTCAAAACATTAATACTGTTCCACAGTTTTAGGTACAGTGTGGGCATTTATTTAAATACTATGAAGATTATGCTGTTACATGACTGAATTACTTTTCTGAATGTTTAGAATACTTCCTCCCCATCATCATGCTTTTAGTGATATCTAAAAACCACTGATGATCGTTTCCTCATGAACTAACCCAAAGTAATTTCTTCTTTCCATTCTCTTCACTAATGACAAATCGTTCTTCCTTTCATAGTTTCCCCTATTTATCTTTAGCTTAATAAATCCTTACTTTAGTCCTAGAACTTCTGCTTCTAGAACTTTCATTCATATTAACAGAATGAAAAGTTGATTTTGATTATCTATACAAATGCTCCCTTTATTTGATATGTGAATAAATGTTAATCCAAATCATAAAAAAGCAACCTTGAAAGAAATACTATTTATCAATTTAATAAACATTTATCAAGTATTTATTACATGCCTGTGCTACTACTTGCTCTCATGGCTTTATATTTTAATGGGACAGATAGACAAGTAATATATGATACATGATAAATATACACTATAATATAAATATTGATTGAGATGGCTTCACAGGCTATGGGAAGCTAGAAGAGAGCCATCTAACTCAACCATAGGTTAGAAGGGTTTCCTGGATTTTTATCTACATTTGAGCTAACACAAGACAAATAGATTTATTATTTTTATTAAAACAATAAAAGGGGCTGGACATGGTGGCTCCCACTTGTAATCCTAGCACTTAGGGAGGCTAAGGTGGGAGGATTGCTTGAGGCCAGGAATTTGAGACCAGCCTGAACAAGAGTGAGACCCCCATTTCTACAAAAAACAGAAAAATTAGCCGGGGATGGTGGTACGCACCTATAGTCCCAGGTACTCTGGAGGCTGAGGCGAGAGGATTGCACAAGCTCAGAAGTTTGAGGTTGCAGTGAGCTGTCATGACGCCACTGCACTGTAGCGTAGGAGACAGAGTAAGACCTTGTCTCAAAAAAAAAAAAAAAAAGGAAATGGATGGCATTCCTTCAGGACAACAGGGAAGCAAAGAGAACATGACATACTTAGAAAATGCAAGTTGTTTGGTGTTTAAGATGCCAAGGATAGGAAATAGAATGAGATGAGGCTGGCAATATCCATAAAAGTTATTGTGACCAAACTAAAGAATGTGAACTTTACTCTGAGAGCTATGGGAATCCATTGAAAGATCAAATCTATATTTTAGGAACATTGTTCCTGCAGCAACGTGGTGGCAACATTTGAAAAAAACAGGATAGGAAGCAAGACAAATATGACTACTCTGTAACAGAAGGCACTCAATATATATTTGTTAATTAAATAATAAATTAAGATTTGATGGTTAATTTGACACGAGATAGGGAAAGGAATCCAGGATAGATAAGTGTCATATTTGTGTGTTAGGTGATTATGTAGAGAGTAGTTCTACTGCAATGAGGGATATTTAGTTCGGGATAGTCTATGACACTTGCCATGCAAATACTTCAATTGACAGTTGTTATGTGGGTCTGAGCCTAAAATACATAATTTTGTTATTTATTTCTCCTTCAAAAGAAGTACTTTTCTGTTTCTCCCAAATTTTCTATAATAAGTATGTTTATAATCAGAAAAAGTTAACTTAAAAGAAGATTTATAACAAAAATTTATTCCTGGATTTTTTTTCAATAGGAAGCTTTCCAAGTAATATACTACTATGACCCAAAAAAATTCCCCAACCCAATATATTTATATAATATTTTACTACTTAATAAAGCCTTGTTTCACAGAAAGTTTACACATTTGGAAAATGGTAACAATGCTATGTAATAGTGCAATCAAATATAACACACTACTACTCAAATTGAGCAATACACTTACAGTGAAGAACATTTATTGCAACAGTGTGTCATTTTGGCCTTGCTTCGCATTGATGAGAATAAGAGGAGAAACTAAATTAGGGGCAGGCAATCGAAGCAAAGGGTCAAGTAATTTGAGACTCTTTTTTGCTGTTAGGAAGGCAAAAGAAGATCGAAATTGACCACTGGAGATTATCACATTGAAGAAAAAATGGGGGATGGGGTGGTGGCATAAAGAGTAGGTGGCTTTTTCCTTTTAAGAAAGTCTGTAGTTGAGTTAAATGAAAAAAATAAACTTCCTAGAGCTAGAACATACCTGCAAATCTTGTGGCATTCTCATTCTTCTCTAAAAAAAAAAAAAAAAAAAAAAATTCTATACAGGTTCATCTATCTTATACTAAAATAGTAACACTTCAACTTCCTGGCAGAGATCAAGGTCGAAAAGATGTCATTTTTCTCACATGTTTATGCCCCAAAATATTTGATTTATGGATACATCTAACAGGTTTAAGGTGAGTTTCAATACTGTAGCAGATCATAATGGGAAAGAGATGAGCTGCTTCAGGCAGGAAAGTAGACACTGAGTATTTGCTCTCCCTGCATCTTTAACCATTCTCTCTCCAATTGTTTCTTCCCAGTGGCTTATTAATATGATAAAGTTGCTCCCAAATTAAAAACCAAAATTCCCTAAACCACCAATTGGCCAGTCCCTCTTAATCTTATGTAAGAAACATAATAATCTATAATTTCTTACCTACCTTCAACTCACTACAATCTGTTTTTTTTTTGGAGACAGAGTCTCACTCTGTTGCCCGGGCTAGAGTGCCATGGCGTCAGCCTAGCTCACGGCAACCTCAAACTCCTGGGCTCAAGCGATCCTCCTGCCTCAGCCTCCCAAGTAGCTGGGACTACAGGCATGTGACACCATGCCCGGCTAATTTTTTCTATATATTTTTAGTTGTCCGATTAATTTGTTTCTATTTCAACAGAGACGGGGTCTCGCTCTTGTTCAGGCTGGTTTCGAACTCCTGAGCTCAAACAATCCGCCCGCCTCGGCCTCCCAGAATGCTAGGATTACAGGTGTGAGCCACCGCGCCCGGCCTACAATCTGTTTTTATCCTCGTGTTTATCCATCCCTGTTACTGACTGCACATTTATTGAAACCACTCCGAGGTCACCAGTGTATATTCCTTTTTTTTTGAGAAAAGGTCTTGTTCTGTCACCTGGGCTAGAGTGCAGTGACATAATCATAGCTCACTGCGACCTCAAACTCCTGGGCTCACATGATCCTACTGCCTCAGCCTCCCAAGTAGCTGGGACTACAGGCATGTGCCATCATGCTCTGCTAATTTTTCTATTTTTTGTAGACACGGGGTCTCACTCATGCTCAGACTGGTAACCAACATATATTCTAATTGGCAATTGTACTGGATACTTTTTAGTTCTTATCATATTTGACTTCTGTGAGAATAAACATAATTAACCATACCCTCCTTAAAATTCCTTCTGCCTCTTCTAGGACACTAGTATCCCCTTATTCTCCTCCTGTCTCTTTGATAGCTCTGTTGTGGTCTGTCTCTTAATAACCACTCTTCTCTCTGCCTAGGATCCCATTGTAGGCCCCATTCTTTTTTTTCTCTAAATCTCTCTTCCTGGAAGAATTCATCTATTCTCTTGACTTAAGCACACATACAAATTAAGGTAATTCTGAAATATATACTGAGTGCTAGACTTGAATTTCCAATTGTCTTGTGGTCATTTCTACCTTCATGACCCCAGACATTCCCCTCACACACTTAACGTGTAAAATAATGGAATTCAACAGCTATGCATCTATGTCATGTTCATTTTGTATCTCTAGCAGTTTTTAGCACATATCTGGTACTTAATGTATGTTGTAAATGAATAAATTAACTGAATGAGAGTCATAATACTTGGCATCATGTTTATAAAGGCAGAATAATATAAAATTTATTTTTTAATTATAGAAATAGTACATTTTGTGCATCTATGTATTTATATGTCCATGTATATATGCATGTATCTATCTGTAATGTTTCATTTATCTATAGAAATGCTATAGTTTAAGCTACCACCCCCAAAACTGGTGGCTTAAAACAATAACTTATTATTTCTCACGGTTCTGTGGGTTGACTGGACTCAGCTGGGTAGTTCACTGCAGTTAAATGGCAGCTGGGACTGAAGTCATCTGAAAGCCTGACACAACCAAATGTCCAAATGGCTTCTTCATTCACATGTTTGGTATTTCAGCTGGAAAGACTAGAACAAGTGGGGGCTGGCCAGGCATCCCTCTCTCTCCAAGTGACCTGTCCACATGGCCAGTTTGGGTTTCCTCTCAGCATAGCAGTCTAAGGTAGTTGGACTTTTTACATGGCAGTTGGTTTCCCCCGAGCATGCATTATAAGAGGTCCAAAAAGAAGCTACAAGGCATCTTATAACTTAGATTTAAAAGTTACACAGTCACTTTCACTACACTCTATTGGTTAATAGTGATTTACACAGCTGGCCCAGAAGTAAGGGAAGGGACTACAAAAGAGCACAAATATTGGGAGGCACAGTTGATTAGGGGACAGTCTTTGGAGACGAGACTAGCTATAATACACAGTAGATCAATGAATCAGAAAGTTAGAAATCATTCATTTTCTTACTAATCTAACATATTTACTACAATTTTTAGATGTTGTCTTCCAGTATTTTACTTATGCACACGCCTAAAAGGCACAAATCTTAAATTTTACAATTCAGTGAATTTTGACAAATGTGTACACCCGTGTGACCCAAGATGCAGAACATTATCATCATACCCCAAAGTTCTCTCTTGCCTCTTTCAGTCCATCCCCAGCCCCACAGGCTATCATTATTTTAATGTTTTTTACATAAGATTAGTTTTGCCTTTTTTTAAACTATCACATAAATAAAATCACGTAATATGTACTCTTTTATGTAAGACCTTTTTCACTCAGCATCATGTTTTGAGATACATCTATGTTGTAGTGCATATCAGTAGTTCATTTTTATTGTTGAATAGTATTCCATTCATGAACATACTACAGTTCGTCTAGCCATTCTCCTGTTAGTATACACTTGACATGTTTCCAGTTTGGGGCTCTTATGAATAAAATTGCTATGAACATCTTTGTGCAAGTCTTTTTGTAGACATATCCTTTCTTTGGGATAAATACCAAGGAGTGGAATTGCTGGGTTAGAGGATAGATATATGTTTGGTGTTATAGGAAACTCCCCAAGTTATTGTACCATTATACACTCTGTCAACAACAGATGAGAGTTTCAGTTGGTCCATGTCCTTGCTAACATTTAGTATTATCAGTCTTTTAAATTTTAACTATTCTACTGGGTATGGAGTTGTATCTCACTGTTATTTTAATTTGCAGTTCCCTAATACCAAGTGACATCTTTTTCATTACTTATTGGCCAGCGATGTATCTTTCTTTGTGAAGCATATGTTCAAACATTTGTCCATTTAAACAAAATAATGTCTTTTTATTATTGAGTTGTAGGACATTTAAAAAAAAATCTATTCTGGAAACAAGACCAATGTCAGACATATACTTTGTGACTATTTTCTTCTCATCTATGACTTGCTCATACATTTTCTTAGTGATCTATTTTGATGAGTATACATTTTTAATTTTGATGAAGTTTAATTTATCAAATTTTTCTTTCATGCGTATTACTTTCTGTGTCCTGTGTAAGAACCCTCTGGCTATTCTCAGGTCACAAACATATCATCCTATGTTTTTGTTTTTTTTCAGAAGCTTTACAGTTTAGCTTTTGTATTTAGGTCTATGAACTACCCTGAATTAATGTTGATGTATGTTGAGATGTAGGGATTAAGGTTCATGTTTTTCCATTTGGACATCCAGTTGTTCCAGCATCACTTATTTAAAAGAATTTCTTTTCCCCACTGAATTATAGTGGCAAAATTGTTGAAAATTAATTGACCAAATAAACCTGGGTCTCTTTCAGGACTCTGTTTGGTTCTATTGATCTATTTGTCTGTCCCGTGCTAGTATTATACTATCTTGATTATTATAGCTTTATAGTAAATCTTGATGTCAGGTAGTAATAGTATTATAATTCTGCTCTTTTTCAAGATTCTTTTGGTTACTTTGCATCCCCAAATGTATTTTAGAATCAGCTTTTCAATTTCTGTTTTTTAATAAAGCCTGCTAAGATTATGACTGGCAATGAGTTGATTTATAGACTGTTTTGGGGAGAAGTGACATCTTAACAATATTGAATTCTTCAATCTATGAATAGAAATTATCTCTCCATTTATTATAGTCTTCTTTAATTACCTTTGGTAACATATTTCACTTTTCACTTAGAGGTTTTTCACATCTTTTGTTAAATTTATATCTAAGTAGTCTGGTTTTTTTTTTTATCTCTATTGTAAATGGAATTATTTTGTTAATTTTATTTTCCAAATGTTTTTTATTCATATATAAAAATAAAGTAGATTTCTCTGTATTGATCTTATATGACTTTGCTAGGACCTCAAGTATAATGTTGAATAAAAGTGGTGATAACAAATATCCATGCCTTGTTTCAGTCTTAGAGGGAAAGTGTTTAGTGTTTCACCATTAATGATGATGTTAGCTGTAGCTTTTCATAGATGCCCTTCATCACAATGAAGAATTCTCTTCTGTTAAAACTTTGCTGAGAAACCTGGTACTCAATTTTTTCAAATGCTTTCTGCATCTGTTGAGATGCTTATGTGATTTTTCTCCTTTATTTTATTAATATGCTTAAACTAACCTTGAATTCCTAGGACAAATCCCCAGAGAACTCATTTTGGTACTTAAAATATTAATTGACTCATCCTCTAAATATTGGAAGCCTTCTAACTTCTACAGAGCTCTCACTTCTGTCTCAGCTCTGTTAGATGGATTCTTAATATCATTAGAATTCTCCCAGAGTCTTGGGGGTGGGGGGAGCTAGATAAAATTCAGTTGTCCTAAGTACAAATAAAGCAGCATTAGAGTTTAAGAGTGACACAGACAGTAGGTTGAATTTGTAGTCTGTGCCTTCTGCTACTTCTACTATTCTCTTAGTTGCCACATTTGAGTTCTAAATACCGTGAAAAATATTCCTGCTGTCTTTAGGCTCTCATCCTAGGGTCCTAGACTCCTTTAAAAAGGAAGTAACTGTGGTACCTTGTAAGCTTTTTAATTCAAGGGGTCAGGATTTCCCTACCTCTCTGCTTTTTTCCCCTATTTCCCAACCTTAATGACTAAATAACAGATACAGTTTTCCATAAATTTTCATCTTTTAAGTAGATCTCCAAAATAGGGGCCATTTTTTTTTTATTTTTTTATTTTATCGAGACCACAACAATCCTACGATTTTGTTTATGAGCATCTTAAGTACTGAAGGATAGATAGCGAGGTCAAAACCGGAAGCAAATTAATGTTTCTATTCTCTGACCATAGCCATATGTTTATTTTAAGGAACCTTCTAATAAAAAGTGGGAGACCTACTTATCCCCATTCATTGTCCTAGCAAATATGACATTTAATCTCAGTGGGCTGAGTCATACCATCATCAACTCTAGCTCCTAAAATCTGTAACTGGTATCTCCTCTACTACCATCTGTGCTGTTAGATTTTGTTCCCTGAAGGTAGCCAATATGTCACTCTCTCTTCTTTCTCCCAAATTAACTTTATCAACTATGGGGAAAAGATTAGATAAAGTTAATCTAATCTAAAGTTAATCTAACAAACACCAGGCAACACTGCTTATAGGAAAAATGATACCCAATTGATAAATTACATCTGGATGGAAGAACTCTGAATGAACTATAAACCTAGTAGAAGGCCATAGCTTTGAGCTTCTCTGAATATGGAGATTCTTGTAACTGTGCATGTCCCTCACAGAAACCTTAGAAGTGATACCCATGAAATTGTTACATAAGATACCAGCTCTTGTGTTGCATAGTGATTTTAAGCCAAGGCAATCCCTGCTCCTAACTATGTAGATGTTGTTTCTTTGTACCCAAATTGTCATTGGTCATAGGGGACAAAGAATAGCACCTGGATTGCTATGAGGACTCCAGTGAAAAAGTAATGTCCCACTGGCATGCTGTGTTTCCTGTCCAATGTGCTTGTAATGCTAAGTTTGTCCTATTCAAGTCATGTGAGTCTGAGTATCTGGCTGAGCCTAAGTAGACCAACTCCACGGTGATCTTTGCAACAAGCTTAAGAATAGCAGGTGTCTCATAATATCTAAGTTTGCCCAATAATGCTTGCTGTAAACTGCTTCAGCAGAACCTGATTTTCTACAGTGTATTCAATAGGACCTTGTCATTTATGCAAGAGTTGTTTTTCTTTTCCTTCCTGTTGGCATGTATTCAGAAATTCAATATGAATTCCAAAGATGGTCATGTTGTCCAATAGTGCTTAAACTATCGTGAAGTTGCCATATAGATGGAGGCACTGATTGTTTTGCAACCATACAGTTTCATAATTCCTACTACTAGCTGCAGTAAACTTTCTATTAAAAGACTTTATTTCTCTAACTGCAAGGTCTGTCACTCCTGATAGATTTTTTTCCAACTGTAATTCAAAAATTCCTGCCCATTTGCTGGTGCTACACTTCTGTAGAATGTATCTATACATGCAACATCAATAAAAGGTTCCTGCCTGACAGCCAGTCCTGAAATATGTTTCTTGTTAGCAGGAGATTCTGTCTCAGACAGAACAGTATGGAGATTTTTGATTAGTCCAAGTACAGGTATCATCAATTTATTCTAACATCCTAGCAAAGACGGTAAATTGTGGAAATACATTTTGTCAATTTCTGTGGATTTAACAGCAACTTTCCATAAGAAATTACTAACTAAATGCTTAACCTTAAGGTATCAACCTAAGAGGTACACCAAATTAATTGTTAACAATCTGTTCCCCTCAAGAAGTTTTGAGCTTAGCTGAGTAAATAATATACCCAATATAAATTTTACCAATATAATGGAATTGCATTTTATGCATTTATTTATATTGCAACATGAGCATATAATAGGGACAATTTAAAATGATTCCTTCCTCCATAAAAATTGCGTCAGTAACAATTTCAAAGTTGGCAGAATGAGTGAATATAAACTGAGTTTAAGTTAGTGCCACTTTTGCTGATAAATAAAAATACCCACCATACTTTATTTGTACAATGTTTATAAAATACATGCAATTTGTTTACTCTTGAGTTATTATTTTAACATTAATGTTGTTAAATTTCAATATACTTTTCATTATCCTAAAACTACTTCACTCAAACATTTTTAAAGTGGTAGTGCTGTTGCTAAAAAAATATTTCTGAAAGTTAATAACTTTGGAATGAAATTTACATGTGCTAAAAAATGCAGCTAAGGAAGCCAAACAACTGCCATAATATGCTGTACCATTAATTTAGGTTACCACACTCTGCAACTATAATAGAAAATGCTGAGAAAAAAACTATAACTTGAAAACAAAAATATGCTAGAATGATTGTGAATTTATTGATTTAGAACATAAATCTAGTCAACCTGCTGTCCCCACCTACCCCTGCTTCCTCAACACACACATTTCACACTCATTACTTTTGGAAAAGTAGTCTTGAATTATTGAGCTTTGAATTATATGTGTACTCCAGAACATATTCCTTCCATAAAAATGCAACCAACACCCTATCCTGTACAAGATAGTATAAAGGTCAAATGGAACAAGATAATAAACTAGAGAGAAGGAAGCCTCATCATTCACTGTGGCCTTTCAGTTAACACATATTAAATTCACGATATGTTCTAGATAATGTGCTAGAAGCTAGGGATGAAAAAAACGATTATAAGACTCTATCTTCAGATAATTTTACAAAATAGAGAAAAAAATTGTAAATAATTAATAACGCAATAATAACACTCCAGAGAAACCTTGAATCATCACAAGTTACATCAAAACAATTTCTTGGGCCAGAGAATTTTAAACTAACTGAAAGAAAGTGACTGCTCCTGCAGGAATTTCAGAAAATAAGGTATATATGTATGCTTACAGGTTTAGCTATAAAATCTAATTATTTTGAATGTGTTCATTACATCTGTATTTTGGTCAAAATATGAGGTTCTTTCTTTTCATTTCAGTACCAGCACAGAATTTGTAACATACTATCGTCATCTTTTCTCCTATCACTGTGATCAAAACAGCACAATACTGCTCAAAACAGCTGCAGACACATGTAGTTTTTATGCATAAAATTCTTACTTAAGGCCGGGCGCAGTGGCTCACGCCTGTAATCCTAGCACTCCGGGAGGCCGAGGCAGGAGGATCCCTCGAGGTCAGGAGTTCGAGACCAGCCTGAACGAGAGCGAGAGCTCGTCTCTGCTAAAAATAGAAAGAAATTATCTGGACAACTAAAAATATATATAGAAAAAATTAGCCGGGCATGTTGGCGCATGCCTGTAATCCCAGCTACTTGGGAGGCTGAGGCAGAAGGATTGCTTAAGCCAAGGAGTTTGAGGTTGCTGTGAGCTAGGCTGAGGCCAGGCCCTATAGCCAGGGCAACAGAGCGAGACTCTGTCTCAAAAAGAAAACAAAATAAAATAAAATTCTTACTTAAAGGACTAGTGTCTAACTGAGATTTAGTTTTAACCAAAAGTCATCTACAGAGAATAACCATATTCTGTAATCAAAAGATCAAGTTATTAATAATCTCCCACTGGAATATAAAAACTCATGCTGTAGAAAATGCCTGCATTTTTATATGGTACAGTAGTATCGTAAAGGATAGAGTGACCAAGATTAAGAGAGAGTGGGCATGAAAGGAGTCTCAGACTATGTGACAACAAATGTAAATTTTGAAGGATAGGTATCCTGTGGTCTGAATGTTTATGTCCTCCCAAAATTCATATGTTGGAATGCAATCCCCAAGGTGATGGTATTAAGAGGTGGAGCCTTGGGGAGGCAATTAGTTCATGAGAGCTCTGCCCTCATAGATGAGATTAGTGTCCTTTTGAAAGGGCTTGAGGGAGCAAGTTTGTCTGTTTTCTTTGCTATTCTACCATAAGAACACACATGGAAGGTGCCATCTATGAGGACCGGGCCTCACCAAACATCACACCTGCTGGTTCCTTGATCTTAGACTTTCCAGCTTCCATAACTGTGTGCAATAAATTTCAGTTGTTTATAAATTACTCAGTCTAAGATATTTTGTTATAGTTTCCTGAGCAAACTAAGACAAGGTAGAAGGTGACTGGTGGTAGTAGGAGAAGGGCACCCACTTATCCTTCTGGAAACACTCCAGTTGGCCAAATAATAAAAAATGAAACATTGAAAAAAACCTCAAAGATACAAAGACATGACATTTTAAAAATTATTGTATAATTATTGCCGACATCATTATGAAATGTAATACAAATGTCAGCATTTATTATTGAAAGAACCAACAAAATATTATTAAAATAAATATAATAATAGCCAGGAGGGGTTAGAGAGAAGGGTTTAATTAAATAAAGGGAAGAAGATGATCATATTGTATCTCTCATCTTACAAGAGGAGAGTCAACAAATTCTGTTTTATTTTTAATGTAAGTAGAGAAATACAAGCTCATTCATTTATCTGTCTGGCTTATTTTATTATAGAGAATACTACTGCAAAATGAAAATAGTATATATAACTTATAAATTATTTTAAAAAATGTTTAAATAAAGAAAATTGGAGAATGGAAAAATACAGGGGATGGGTGGGAAAAAATAATGAGAAAGTCCGAAAATAAAAGTAATGTAAGTGTAGTTAAGTATGTCAGTTATCAAGAAATGTAACTATTAAAGGGCAAGTATTATAAAGTTAAAACAACTAAATGCTGTTTATAAGAGAAGTATGTATTATAAAATAACACAGGTTAAAAATAAAGAGATAAATATGCCAAGAATATACAAATATAAGGAAAGCATGTTTTATAAATACTATGTTTTACAAATATCAACATCAGGCAAAATTTCAAGGCAAGGAACATTAAATGGAGCAAATTGATACAAATTCCAATTAAGCTTTAAGAGAAACTTTTTAGATTAAATAATTTAACATTAAAGATTTCTGTCTTTAATAAATGAACTATACAAAAAGAATATAAATAACTTAATATATATAGTCATCTCGTGGTATATGCAGGGAATTGGTTTCAGGACTCCCGTGTATACCAAAATCCTTGTATGCTCAAGTCCTATAAGTTGGCCCTGTGGAACTCACGTATGTGTATACATGCCAAAAGTCGGTCCTCCATGTGTACATGGGTTTCACATCTCCCAACTACTGTGTTTTCCATCCACATTTGGTTGAATAAAATCCACGTATAAGTGGACCCACACAGTTCAAACCTATGTTGTTCAAGGATCAACTGTATAGGCAGGCTGCACCTGCTAGCTCAGAGATATTGCAGGTTTAGTTCCAGACCACCACAATAAAGTGAATATTGCCATAAAGTGAGTCACAAATTTTTTGGTTTCCCTGTGAATAGAAAAGATATTTTTACACTATACTATAGTCTTTTAAGTGTACAATAGCATTATGTCTAAAAAAATGTATATACCTTAATTTAAAAATGCTTTATTGCTAAAAAATGGTAATGTCATTTGTGCTTTCAGCAAGTCATTGTCTTTTTGCTGTTTGAGAGTCTTGCCTCAACATTGACAGCTACTGACTGATCAGGGTGGTTTCTGCTGAAGGTTGGGTTTGGCTCTGGTAATTTCTTAAAATGAGACAATAGTAAAGTGGGCCTCATTGATTGACTCCCCCTTGCACGGAAGATTTATCTGCAGTGTGTGATGCTGTTTGATAGCATCTTACTCACAGTAGAGCTTCTTTCAAAATTGGAGTCAATCTTCTCAAACCCTGCCCAGTACTTTATCAAATAAGTTGATATAATATTCTAACTCCTTTGTTGTCATTTCAACACTGTTCATAACATACTCACCAGAAGTAGATTCTATCTCAAGAAACCACTTTCTTTGCTTATCCATAAGAAGCAACTCCTCATCCATTCAAGTTTTATCATGAGATTGCAGCAGTTCAGTCACACCTTCAAGCTCCTCTTCTAATTCTAGTTCTCTTGCGATTTCCACCACATCCGTAGTTATTTCCTCCACCAAAGTCTTGAGCCCCTGAAAGTCAGCCACGAGGGTTGGAGTCGACTCTTTGGTCAAACTCCTGTTAATGTTGATATTTTGACCTCCTCCCACGAATCTCAAATGTTCTTAATGGCGTCTAGAATGGTGAATCCTTTCCAGATGGTTTTAAATTTACTTTGCCCAGATCCATCAGAGGAATCACCATCTATGGCAGCCAAATCTTAACAGAATATATTTCTTAAATAATAAGACTTGAAAGTAAAAATTACTCCTTGATCCATGAGCTGCAGAAGCAACACTCATCTCCTTGTCCATCCCCACCAGAGCTTTTGGGTGATCAGGTGTATCGTCAATGAGCAGTAATATTTTGAATGGAATCTTTTTTTCTGAACAGTAGTTCTCAACAGTGAGCTTAAAATATTCAGTAAGCCATGATGTAAAGAGGTGTGCTGTCATCTAGGCTTTTTGTTGCATTTATAGAGCACAGGCAGAGTAGATTTAGCATAATTCTTAAGGGCCCTAGGATTCTCAGAATGGTAAATGAACACCGGCTTCAACTTAAAGTCATCAGTTACACTAACGCCTAACAAGAGTCAGCCTGTCCTCTGAAGCTTCGAAGCCACGCGTTGACTTCTCTCTAGCTATGAAAGTCCTACGTGGCATCTTCTTCCAATAGAAGGCTGCTTTGTCTGCATGGAAAATCTGTTGTTGAGTGCAGCCACCTTCATCCACGATCTTAGCTAGATCTTCTAGATCACTTGCTGCGGCTTCTACATCAGCACTTGCTGCTTCGCCTTGCACTTTAATGTCACGAAGACAGCTTCTTTCCTTAAACCCCAAGAACCAACCTCTCTGCTAGCTTCAGACTTTTCTTCCACAGCTTCCTCACCTCTCTCAACCTTCATAGAATTGAAGAGAGTTAGGGCCTTTCTCTGGATTAGGCTTTGGCTGAAGGGAACGTTGTGCTGGTTTGATCTATCCAGACCACTAAAACTTTCTCTACATCAGCAATAAGGCCCTTTCTTATCATTCGTGTGTTCACTGGGGTAGCACTTTTAGTCTCCCTCAAGGACTCTTCTTTGCATTCACAACTTGGCTAACTATTTGGCACAAGACGCCTAGCTATCAGCCTGTCTCTGCTTTCAACATGCCTTCCTCACTAAGCTTAATCATTTCTAACTTTTCCTTTAAAGTGAGAGACGTGCCACTCTTCCTTTCACTAGAACACCTAGAGGCCATTGTAGGGTTACTAATTGACTTAACTTCAATATTGTTATGTCTCTGGGAATAAGGACACCTGAGGAGAGGGTGAGCGATGGGGAAACAGCTGGTGGGTAGAGCAGTCAGAGTGTACACGTTTAAGTTCACCATCTCATATGGACATGATTGTGGCACTCCAAAACAGTTATTAACATCAAAGGTCACTTATCAGAGATCACCATAACAGATATAATAATAATAAAGTTTGAAATATTGCAATAATTATAAAATGTGACAGAGACATGAAGTGAGCACATGCTGCTGGAAAGATGGTGCTAATAGGTTTGCTCAACACAGTCACCACATTCAGTTTGTCAAAAACGCAGTATCTGTGAAGTGCAATGTATTGAGATTTGCCTGTAGGCATTTATTAAGTCTGTTTCAATATTAATTTGTGTCTCTATAACACGGAAATTATGCAAGGACAATACCATATCTTTTTTTCATCCTTGTGTCCCAAGCGTAGTGCTTGATATAGGCTGATTAATAAATATTTATTTAATAGACATATAGATAAAGGCAGCCATATCACAAACATAAATTCTATCATTTAGTTCAAATAAAATTCAGTATGTGTACTTAGATTTACAATGTTCAAGAACAATACCTTTAATGTCAAATTTATAACTGTTTTCTACTTTCACCCATTTTCTTTCTTTCCTACTGAGTGGTTTGGATCTATTTGGCTTATTCTTATACCTAAGTTATTCCTAGGTTATAACATCAGAAACGTCAGGGATTAACTATATTATCCTAATAGACTCTTACTAATTCTTTCCAAGTTGTCTAATTTTCACCTAGTGAATGATAATTTCACATATTCAGAATTGTTCAAATATATATGACTCATGTAAAAAAAATTCAGTTCATACACAGAATGAATTCTATATCTTAAATTTTTTTTGTCTGTCCTTGTCTTTTTTGTTTTGTCTTTTCTCGGCTAAAGTATATGCCTTTCTAAAGCAAATGCTTAGAGTGGCCTTAAAAGAATAGATTCCATAGAAAACAGTAGTAGAAAATAGTAGCTAATGCCTGCTTTTTTTGTTTTAGTCCTGATTTTTAAAATTCTAGAACATGAACAAGTGCTTATTATATACATGATTCATGCAGTTATATTCTTAAAAGCTTTAGTTTAAATTTAGTATAAGACACATGATAAATATTTTCTGCAGTATCAGAGGATATTTTTTATTCTTTTTTTAATGTATGTGTTTAAAGTTCAAATATAAAATGTGGTTGCTAAAAGCCAGTGTCAATCTCTTGGGTTGTTTATTATCTTTGTTTTTAACATAGTTATTATGTTACTATTATAAATTTTAACGATAAAATGCTTTCTACTTTAAAATATGAATACAGCATAACATTCAGCTAAATACATCTGTGATAATTCATCAAAATAACATCTTCTTAATGTATTCTCTTGATTAACCAAACATCCTCTCTCTTTGTCTTTTTGAGTAACAGCATGCTTCTACTGCTCTTTAATTAAATGACCTTACCTTACGTTTGTCTCGACTGGCTTCTGTTTACAGAAATTGTAAACCAGTTGAATGCTCTGAGCAGCTTAGATGAAGATCAAGATGACTGCATAAAGCAAGCAAATATGCCTTCAGCTAAATCAGCCAGTTCCTCTGAAGGTCTAAGAGCTTTCCTCCTTTCTTTCTGCTTCTGATTGCCTGTATTTACTGTGACCTGCCACCTCTTGACTTCTGTCTGTACTTAGCTATCAGTTTTGTCTTTGTGCTTTTCCTCGATTTTTTTTCTTTTTTTGGTAATTTGTAGTGCACCAACAAGCAACAAGATAACAGAATTTATCTTTGGTAAAGTCTTGTATCTGGATCCTTAATAAGACAATGGTTTTAAAACATCTTCTAAGATAATCCTTGGTTATATAAGATGATGATATTTCTTCAGAAAGTTTATATATTATAAATATATTATTTTAAAAATATTTGCTCATATTAAACCCATTTCAATTATTCATATTTGGGAGTGAAAGATATTTTTTCTAAAAATTCTTTTCAGTACTTTATTAGATCAAATTGAATTCAGATGAAAGTTTATTTAGTATAGTTCATTATGTGATATAATTTTCAAATTAATATGCATATGTTTGTTTTGTTTTATTTGAAAATGTTGGTATGCTACAAAATACTTGAGTGGCATTTTGCCATTGATAAAATGCTATATCTTATTATTTGCAGGTATTATTAGTGTGAATTTTTACAATTTGAAATGTTTCTCGAATGATCAATGCTTATGTTTAACCCTAAGTATAGGGAGCTAATCCATATGTTTCATTTTCAGAGCTTATCAACAAACTTAACTTTTTGGATGAAGCAGAAAAGGACTTGGCCACTGTGAATTCAAATCCATTTGATGATCCAGATGTAGCAGAATTAAATCCATTTGGAGATCCTGACTCAGAAGGTGGCATGTTTTTCTGTACTTTTTAAGTCTTTGTATAGTCAGGCTCTCTTGAACTGTAAGGGCAGGAACAGATGCTTTTTAAAGACTCAAAAAACAATGTTTGTTTATAATGATAATATTATCATGTTCAATACCACTTGCACTTGAGCAGCAATGCTGGGTAGCTTCCATTGAACTGTTTTTAAAGAAAGCCTTACATAGAAATTTACATGGTCCTTATTTTTTAATTCTTTGTTAGTTTGGTCAAACAGATAGTAAAGGTCTAATGTTAAAGATAACAGCATTTTAACTAAGTGTCATACAGTCAAGTCTCATTCATTTGCCTACCAAGTGAGGTCAAGTTGTCGGACGTAGTGATATCAGGGTGGTAGAGGTAGCTTCTCTCTCTATACAGCTCCTCTTTCTTGATGCTCATACAGTCTAATGAGCCTCTCTACCCCCAGCTTCATGTCTCTCTGGCTGACAGTCACAGTTAGTAGTGAGAGTGAGTTGTGTATGTGATAGCATGGAGCAAAGAGAAGGTTGAAACCACTGCCTTCATAAATACAGCATACTTGTAAAGAATAAAACTAGGGATTTTTGTTTTCCCTGAGTCATTTTTCTTACCAAGTAGTTTTGAACTCGTAAAGCCTGGTTAAGCACTGTTGCAGAAGCGAGACCTCTGTTTGATTAAACTCTGTTTGCTCAAAGTAAATGCAAGAATGATTAACCACTGTTTACATCTTTTTGACTGCTCCTATGAAATCTTCATGAGCTTTAAAGAATCTTGCTACTGCCTGTCATGGTGAAAATGAGGTTTCAGCTTCAGGAGTCACTCTGTTAGAGCAATATTATTTTGTAATTCTTTCTTCTTCTTTTCCTTTACTTTCTCCCCTCTTACCAGACTCCAAATTAGTAAGTTTAAATTAATGAGTATTTATTTTGTTTGTGAGCTATACATTTTAGCATATTTTAAATCTTAATAAAGATTACAATAAATCTTAGAGGCAATCAGTTCAACTACCTCTTTTAGTTTAGGAAGCTGAGGCCCAGAAGAGTTAAATGCTTTAAACTTTAGGTAGATGGAGGCAGAGCTGGAGCTAAGAAGATTCTAGTCAGGTATGTTCTTTTGAGCACACAACTTCTCCTCAATTGCGTACTGTGTCTATCTGAGTATACTGAGTTCAAAAATATTACCAAAATATTTGGAGACATTAGTATTTGAGCTATCCATTTCAAAATCAAATAAGTAATTTTTCTAAATATATGTGGGACTATTGTCCAAGGTGTAGAAGAGAGTAGCAGATAACACTTAAGATTATATTTCCATTTAGAAGAGGTAAGCAAACCTGATTCGGAATCTTTATTTATGCCCAAAGAGCTAAGAAAATATGTGGCAACCAGTGTTGTCTTTAAATATATGCCTGTTAGAGTCTTTGGAGTGTTTTTTATTAGAAAAATATTTATTTTCCTAGAAATAATGTATTTTTTATTGATTAATAACTTGCATCCTCAAGTAACAAAAGTATTTGGGGAAGAAAAAATGTGTTGCAATTGTTCAGATGGTTCTTTTTTTGCTTTACAGCTTCAATTTTCCTCTTATATTAGTTTTTTGTTGCTTTTACAGCTTCAGTTCTCCTCTTATATTTATGTGCTTCAGTGACCCTTTTAGAAACTTACTAAATGTATTTGTTAGCTTTTGTATGAAGTAGTCTTATCCTAAACCCTCCTTTGTTGCCTGTTCTATCATCTTCAAATCTTGCTCTATAGTTTGTATATTTTCCTGTTTTTGGTTTGGTAACTGATGAATTTGCTTGGATCAATTTTTACAATCCTCTTCCTGAAAGTAAAAATAAAATTCTTATTTCCATTGACCAGTTTTGTTAGTTCCTTAAGCATTTGGCCTTGATATTTGTTAATAAAAAAAATTGAGTAGGAAAAACTTTGTACTCCCTCTTCTCCTACAGAGAAAAGAAAATGCTTCATTTATGTTATTACAAAGATTCTAGTGGTGTTAAGTTTCAATATTATTGTGGTGTTACAAAAGATACACGGTTACTGAATCTGTTCTCTAACATAGGCTATGTTTAAATTAATTTCATTGTTGACTTATTATGATTTTATGAATTTTCTTTTATACTTCATAGTTGCTTCACCATGGTGTACAGAATTTCAATCTAGAAGTTTTTTTATTTTTTTTTTCAATATAAAGACAAAAAAAGTTTTCTGGGCTAACGTCTAAAATATTAGTTTGACTTCAAAATACAAGTTATTAATACATGTCAATTGTGACTTTTTTAATAGATTAAGTTATTTAAAATGTCACTTATGAAACTATTATAATTTTCTTGAGAATTTCAATAAGCAATTTCTGCCTTCCTCTCCTAGGATATTTTGTTAGAGCCACATGGCATAATTAAAATTATGTTTAATTTTTATTTATTTATTTTTAGAAACAGGGTCTTAGTCACCCAGGCTGGAGTACAGTGGCACGATCATAGCTTACTGTAGCCTCAAACCCCTGGGCTCAAGCAATCCTTTCACCTCAGCCTCCCAAGTAGCTGACACTATAGGCACGTACCAGCACAACCAGCTAATTTTTCTTATTTTTTGTAGAGGTGAGGTCTCACTATGTTGCCCAGGCTGGTCTCAAACTCCTAGCTTCAGGCAATCCTCCCGTCTCAGCCTGCCAAAGTGCTAGGATTACATACATGACCCAGTATGCTCAGCCTAAAATTATTTTTAGCATATTATACTGTGATTATTAGATCTCTGAAGCTTTTCTTCAATTTGGGAAAATTTTTATTTTTATCAGCAAATTTTAGACAGTTTTATTATATATTCTAGTTTTGTTTTAAAGTATTACTACACATAAATGAAGAAAAAAAGATTTGTGCTAAGTACTTCATGACTATTGCTGGAAGACCTAATACTATTATACTGTTGAGTCAGAGTTTCATTTTTCAGAGTACATCTATTTTCAAATTGAAATTTGAAATAATAAAATTTAGAAAAATTTAGTGTAACATGCCTATCAGCTTATTAGTATGATTTTAATATAGTGCTTTCAACTTGAGGATCTTTATATAATTCTTATTAGAGTATTGATTGGATCTAAGTTATATTGGAAAAATAATCTGATGAAAAGTTCTAAAGATTTAAGGTCTTTTATTAGCATATAGAAATCTGCTCTTTGAAAACTGTGAGAAAACAAGTTAAGCGATGTGTAGGTATATGTTAATATAGTCCAGAATGAATTTTCAGATCCCTAAGTGATCTGTGCTTGTGTAACTACCAAAGACTATTTCAAATTTTAATCCATTTCATGTTGTTTTGAAATCAGTTTGGAATGGCAAACTAGTATAATGATATAAAATAAGCAATAATATAGTACATCTAAGAAAGTTAAAATTTCCAAAATGGGTGTTTCATAATGCTAATATTATTAGAGACTATAGAGACTCTCAAGAAACATTAATGATCCAAAGATGCCATTTTGGGGAGCACCATTCCTAGAGAAGTAGACAGAGATCTTAGATATCACATCCTCTGAACTTCACGGTTCCTTAGCCCCTCTAAAATATATTCTTGTTTCATTATTGCTTTATACTTTCTCAGCCCCATAGAGCTTATTAATTCAAGATTGTGTATTTTTTGAAGCACTAAAAATGTAAGAAAATATTATATAGTATTAATTTAATTCTTCTTTTGGTATTGTTTTATAGAACCAATCACTGAAACAGCTTCACCTAAAAAACCAGAAGAATCTATTTATAATAACAGCTATAATCCCTTTCAAGAGGTACAGACTTCACAATATTCAAATCCATTCGATGAGCCAGAAACTTTTTTAACTATAAAGGATTCTCCTCCCCAGTCTACAAAAAGAAAAAATGTAAGACCTGTGGACATGAGCAAGTATCTCTATGCTGATAGTTCTAAAACTGAAGAAGAAGAGTTGGATGAGTAAGTACATTTCATTTTGCTATCAACACAGGTCAGTTTCTTTGTTAACTGAAGTTAAGATTCTTCTATAATATACCATTTGATGGCTAAAAACATTAATGTACAGTTTATAAGTTAGTATCTAATTCATCCTGAATTTTTATAATCTTAACCCTTTCTCTCCCACCCTCTTCCAGGTGGGTGGGTGTGTACCCTAAACTAACAAATGAGGAATCTCTGGCTGGAATTCCAATTGTGTCTTCTTACAGAAAACATGTTATAAATGGTATTTAGGTGTTTTTAATCGAACTCCATAGGCATCACACTTTAATTATGTTATAGGTCTGTTGGGGGAACCAAATAATCATTTATGGTACTGATTTGATGAGAAGACTTGTTCAAATGCCAATTAATGAGATCATGACATTTATAAATTTGGGATTATCACAAACTCAGCATGTATATACAGTGTGATTAGGGCTGCCATTTTGCTCAAATCTAGGCTGGGATAAAAAGGGGATGTGTTCATATTGTAATCTGGAGTTGTACAGTGTACAGCCTTTGTGGCTACAAACCATGCCCCTGAGTGTGTTTAAAAGCAAAAACAGGCCGGGTGCAGTGGCTAATGCCTGTAATCCTAGCACTCTGGGAGGTCGAGGCAGGAGGATTACTTGAGTCCAGGAGTTTGAGAACAGCCTGAGCAAGACCAAGACCCCATCTCTACAAAAAATAGAAAAATTAGCTGGGCATGAGGGCAGTGCCTGTAGTCCCAGCTACTCAGGAGGCTGAGGTAGGAGAATCACTTGGGCACAGGAGTTTGAGGTTACAGTGAGCTGTGTTGACACCAGTGCACACTAGCCCGGGTGACAGAGCAAGAGTCTGTCTCAAATAAATAAATAGCAACAACAAAACTTCTACTTCCAGCCATGGTGGAGTAACATAGGCTGGATTTAGCCTCTTGACTTAAACAACTAAAAAACAAAATAAAATTATATGAAACAATGGTTTTTCAGACATTAGATACAAACAGCATGTGAGCCCTACAATTTTCCAGCCATATTTATGGGAGAGAGTTTCTAAATGGCAGTTCAGGTAGAAAAAACCCAAATAGACCCCAGTAATCTCCCTGAATTGAGGAGACAAAGTTTGGACCTTGGGGGACTAGAATTTGTGGTCAGAGTACCAGAGAGGACAGAGCTATTCAAAGAGAGAGTTTCAGAGATCTGTAGAAAGTTTCTTTTGAGTCTTTAGTTAAGTACTGATCAGAGCATACATGTGAGGAAATCACTGAGGACAGAGAAACAAACAGAACAATCCCAGGAGTTTGCTGAGGACCAAGAACAGTTTGTGTTCCCACAGCCAGAGAAGAAAGACATGGAACATCAACAGGAGTCCTCAGAGGGGTATTGCCTCAGTAGTGGGGCCAAATTAGCCCTAGACTAAAGGCTGTTATGGATCTACCTAACAAAGCTTAAAGGCAAGCCTCAAAAGAATCAAACTAATTTCAAATAACATAACTGCATCCCACATGAAACCCAAAAATGGTTATGGTAATACCAAAAAACCCAACGCCCAAAACATAAAATTCACACTATCTGACAGCCAATCAAAAATATATCAGGCATGGAAAGAAGTAAGGAAATCTGACCCATAATGAGGAGAAAACATAATGATTAGATATGGATGCAGAAATGGGACAGATGATGAAATTAATAGACAAGGATGGTAAAATAACTTTTATAAATATATGCCAGTTATTCACGAAGGTAGAAGAAAACGTAAGCATGGATGATACAAAAATCCAAATCAAATTTATAGAGATGAGAAATACAAAGTCTAAGATGAAAAATAGATGGAATTAAGCCACATTAGATACTGCAGAAGGAAATATTAGTGAATCTAAAGACATAGTAATAGAAACTATCTAGATTCGGGGAAAAAAAAAAGAAAAGAAACTATCCAGATTGAAACGGGGAAGAAAATGAACAGAGGATCAGTGACCTGTGGAACAATTTCAAGTGGCCCTAACGTGTAATTGGAGTTCCAGAAGAGAGAAGAAAGAGTGGGGGGGCCAGAAAAAAATTTTGAAGAAATAATGGCCATAAGTTTTAGCAGTTAAATATATATATATATATAAACCTACAGGTCCAAGAAACTGAATGAACCCCAAGCACAAAAAATAAGCAAACCATTGCAAGGCTTGTCAATGAAAACAATTCAAGCCAGAAGACAGTGGGGTGATAGTTTCAAAATACTAAAAGACAAAACAAAAACCTGTCAACACAAATTTCTATTCCCAGCCCCGCCCCCCAAAAAAGCAAAATAATGGAATTTTCAGACATCCAAAAACTGGAAGAATTCCTTACCATCAGATTTGCTCTGCAAAAGAATGTTTAAAAAGAAGTCCTTCAGGTAGGAGGAAAATGACACCATTTGGAAATTTGGATCTGCATAAAGGAACAAAGAGCGCCAGAAATGACAAATATATTTGTATGTATAAATTACTTGTCTTATTTTCAAAAATCTCTTTAAAAGATAATTGTTAAAAAAAAAAAGATAATTGTTTAAGGCTTCAGTAATGTATTTTGGGTATATAATACATATTGTAGAAGTAAACTGTATGACGATAGTAATATAAAGGCTGAGAGTAGAGAAATTGAACGATACTGTTTTAAGCTTATTATACGTATTGTTAATTAATACTTGAAGGTAGACTTTTTTTTTCAGAAATGACATAATTTTTTATGTAAAAAATCATAAGGAATCTCCAAAAAGGCTAATAAAACTGAAAAGTAAATTTAGCAAGATTATAGGATACAAGATCAAATACAAATTAAGTTGTATTTCTCTATGGTAACAATGAACAGTCAGAAATGCACATTTTAAAAATATCATTTACAAAAGCATCCTAAACAAAAACTTCAGGGATAAATTTGAACAAAGATGTACAATACCTGTACACTGAAAACAGCAGAACATTGTTGAGAGAAATCAAAGAGCAAAATCAACGGAGAAAAAAACTATGGCCATGGATTCAGAGATAATATGTTATTTTCAATTGATTTATAAATTCAATGTTTTTGCAATAAAAATTTCAGCATTTTTTGTACTAATTAATAAGCTGTTTTTAAAATACATGTGGAAACGGAAGAGATCTAGAATAACCAAAAACAATTTTGAAAAAGAAAAAAACTACAATGAGATACCACTACACATCCACTTGAATGACTAAAATTTAAAAGACTGACTATACCAAGTATTGTCAATAATGTGGGCCAGAGCCAGGCATGGTGGTTTATACCTGTAATCCCGGCACTTTGTAAGGCCGGGAGTTCAAGGTCAGCCTGGGCAGTATAGCGTGACCCTGTCTTTACAAAAAATTAAAAAATTAGCACATGCGATGGCTCTTGCCTGTAATCCCAACTACTTTGGAGGCTGAGGTGGGAGGATTGCTTGAGCCCAGTAGTTCAAGGTTGCAGTGAGCTTTGATTGCGCCACTGTACTCCAGCCTGGGTGGCCAAGTATCTGTCTCAGAGTTAAAAAAAGAAAAAAAGAAAAAAGAATGTGGGCGAGGCAGAGTGGCTCATGTCTATAATCCTAGAATTTTGGGGGGTCGAGGCAGAAGGATTGCTTCATGCCAGGAGTTCAAGACCAGCCTAAGCAACATAGTGAGAACTGGTCTTTACAAAAAATTTTTTTAAAAAAATTAGCCAGGCATGGTGGTGCATGCCAATAGTACCAGCGACTTGGGAGGCTGAGGCAGGAGGATTGATTGAGCCCAGGAGTTAGAGGCTGCAGTAAGCTATGATGACACCACTGCACTCTAGCACTCTAGCCCAGGCAACAGAATGAGACCCTGTCAAAAAAAAAAAGAGAGAGAATGTGGAGCCACTGGAGTTCTATAGAACTCTCAGAATTCTAAATGGTACAGCCAATTTAGAAAACAGCTTGGCAGTCTCTAAAAATAGCTAAATATATACACCTATCATTTAACCCAGCCATTCCATTCCTAGGTATGAACCCAAGAGAATTGAAAACATATGTCTACTAAAAGACTTCTACATGAATATTTTAACAGCTTTATTTTATTATAATAACAAAAAAATGGAAACAACCCAAATGTCCATCAACAAGCAAATGGATAAACAAATGTGGTATATCCATATAATGGAATACTAGTCCGTAATAAAGAGGAACAAACTATTGATATATGTAACTACATAGATGAACCTAAAAGTCATTATGCTGAGTGAAAGAAGCGAGACCAGAAAAGAGTACATACTGTATGATACCATTTATTTAAAACTCTAGAAAATGTAAAACAATCTATAGTGAGAAAAAGCAGATCAACCTTTTGTGCTACCAAGAAGGGGGTCCATATGGAGTTATTCTGGATTCCTGAGGCAATTTAAAGGGAAACTTCCACAGTGTCCAGTGCCCTTGATGTCTTACAAATGAAGGAGGAGGATGTCCTCAAATTCCTTGCAGCAGGAACCCACTTAAGTGGCACCAACCTTGACTTCCAAATGGAACAGTACATCTCCAAAAGGAAAAGTGATGGCATCTATATCATAAATCCAAAGAGGACCTGGGAGAAGCTTCTGCTGGCAGCTATGCCATTGTTGCCATTGAAAACCCTGCTGATGGCAGTGTCATATCCTCCAGGAATAATGGCCAGCAAGCTGTGCTGAAGTTTGCTGTTGCTGCTGGAGCCACTCCAATGGCTAGTCACGTCACTCCTGGAACCTTCACTAACCAGATCCAGGCAACCTTCTGAGAGGCAGGTCTTCTGGTCCCAAGGCTGACCACTAGCCTCTCATAGAGGTGTCTTAAGTTATGCTGCCTACCATTGCTCTGTGTAACACAGATTTTCCTCTGTGTTATGTGGACATTGCCATCCTGTACAATAACAAGGAAGCTCACTCATTGGGTCTGATATGGTGCGTGCTGGCCTGGCAAGTTCTGCGCATGTGTGGCACCATCTCCCTTGAACACCCATGGAAGGTCATGGCTGAACTCCACTTCTACAGAGATCCTACGGAGATTGAAAAAGAAGAACAGGCTGCTGCTGAAAAAGCTGTGACCAAGGAAGAATTTCAGGGTGAATGGACTGCTCCAGCTTTGGAGTTCACTGCTACACAACCTGAGGTTGTAGACTGGTCTGAAGGCCTGCATGTGCCCGTGCCCTCTGTGCCTATTCAGCAGTTCCCCACTGAAGACTGGAGCTCTCAGCCTGCCGTGGAAGACTGGTCTGCAGCTCCCACTGCCCAGGCCACTGAATGGGTAGGAACAACTGCTGAGTGGTCTTTAGCTATTCTTCCATGGACTCTTAAGGAAGATGGAAATAAGGTTGATGGAAAAGAACATTAGTTTCTTTAAAGAAAAAAAAAAAGGGAAAGAAAGATCAGTAGTTGCCTGTGATCAGAGATGGAGGGGGAGACTAAAAAGGGGCACAAGGAAACTTTTGGGGGGAACAGAAATGATTGTGGTGAGGGTTTCATACTTGTATGCATATGTACAAAATAACTCATTAAATTGTACTTTTTAAGTGTGTGTCATTTAGTGTATGTCAATTATACCTAAATAAAGCTGTTTAAAAAAGAACAGAAATCTTTAAGAAATACTGTGTCACGTGAGGGATTCCCTGAGAATCTTGGGCCTTTAGGTCTCTTTGATATAAATAATTGGTGTGAGACAGGAGAGATCTATAAAATATTTAACAATAAGTAATATAATTATAAATAATAATTATATGTTTACTTGCAGTGAGGCTATATGAGTCTTTGCTTTCCTTGAAAATACATGAACTTTTAGTGTATTAACATTATTTAGCCCTTAGAAAAAGTAGTTATTCCTTTAAAAATGTAGTTTGGTAGGAAAATCTTTCAAAATATGGAATATGTAGGTTGAGAGGGGAATAATAAAAAAGCTTCTTTGTTGCATGAAAGTTAAGAGTAATTGCTTTGTGTGAAAGGAGAAATGTTATCTCTCTACTGTGCATTGGTCAGCTCTTATTTTGCTTCTTGGTGCTACATTTTACAAGGGCATTGATGATTCAGAGTGTTAACAGAGTAGAGCAACAGAGTCATTAAAGTATCCAGAAACCACATCAAATGAACAACGATTGAGGGCACAGGGACTGACTTAGAAAAGAGATGATTTAAGGGAACTATAATGACCAACTTAAAATATTTTGAGACTTTTGTTTGAAAGAGTGAGGGAATTGACTGGTTTTTCTATTGCTCTGGAATTGCATTTCTTAACCTTTTCCCATTTTTCAACATGTGCTACATGCTTCCTGGGTATTGCAAGGTTTTGATAAAACCTTAAAGAGTTCTAACCTCCATAAGTACTTAGAATTACATCATAGTAATCATCTGATTCCAAACCCAGGTTGAAATCTCAATACTAATTAACAAGTATATAGGGGTTGAAAAATTGGCCCAACTTGCTAAAGTTATTATATTTGTTTTCTTTGAAATAGCTAATGTGTGATTGAAATAAAATTTCTCATGGGTGGTGTAGGTGCTGAGTAATAGCCACACACCTAGAGTATTTGAATGTAAATGTAAACTTTAAGTACTGGCATTCGGTCATCCCAACATGCATGAATATTACACAACACACACACACACCCTACTCTCCTATGAACAAATTAAAGAGACATCTAATGTTTGCTTAAACTTTTAAAATGCCTTAATAAAAACTAAAATCAGAATCACTGGGTGTTTCCTTTTGACCTTTCTTCTTCCACATGAAAGTCAGTCTTTATAAGTTTCCCATGAATAGAGAGCATTCTAAATTGCTCAATCATCTGGGGTTACCATAGGGAGCCTATAAATACTCTAGCTTTTATTTTTTTGTAGGAATATACACACAAGTTCTAAAGATTGCACATCAGGTAATATGCAAGTCCATAAAGAACTCTGTTTATATTAATTACTTGTTTGATATTTCTCATCTTTTCATTCCAAAAATTTATAGATCGAATGTCAGTAGCAGAAATCTTCTAAAATTTGTACTTACTTCAGTAATAAACTTATGACCTTTCATCAGATGAAAAACCTATATGACTCATCTTCCATTACCAAACTCTTCCTGTATATGCCAACATTAAACTATCACAAAGAGTACTGAATCCTTTGGTGTGTAAAACAACCTTTTGTGCCACAGTGTATCCATCAGCATGAAGAGAAAGTCTACACCCTTCACTGCTTTTTAGTACTCATACTTTACACTTAGGAACTTCATGAGTTTCTCAGTTTTCTTGGATTTGGCGGGTGGGGGGGAATAATTCGGCTATTCTAGTTTACGTAACAAAAGTGAAAACTGACAATGCAATAATATTATTTTCAGAACATTTATGAAGTGACTTTTAAGGCCCAGCATGTAATCTTTTCTGGTATGGTTGTGTGTCAGTTTGACAAGGAAACCTTTCATTGAATTTTATCAGTGAAGCTACATGCCCATTTTAATAAATTTCAATTGATTTTCCAAAGAAACATAGATTTCTAGGTGAGAGGAACAGACTACAGATTTTGCTATACCATTGCTTGATGTCGTGTCATTCTTCCAATATGTTTAAGTTAATCCTGTTTCTGACCAACTTGGGTTTTTCTTTGTATAATTCATTTTCCTGGATGAATTGTTTTCTAAACAATCAATAATGTCATTTGAAATTATTCTGCCCAATTTTCCACTTTTAATATAATTGATGAATTTTCAACTCACAATGATTTACTGATATAACTGATAATTACTCAAGTATACAGTACAGGGATAAAAATGATTCTTGTTTATTTAGAATGATGTAGAAAGTCCTGAAATAGATTGTTCAAATCATAGATGATCAACAGAATGTGGAAATTGTGCTAATTCCTTAAATATTTTTTCCTTATTTGTATTTATTTATATTTAAAATGTGCCAGTCATGGTGACTCACACCTGTAATCCCAGTACTTTGGGAGACCAAGGCGGGAAGATCACTTGAAGCCAGGAGTTCAAGATCAGCCTGGGCAGCAAAGCAAGACCCCATCTCTACAAAAAATAAAAAACTTAGCTAGGCGGGCATGGAGGCACGTGTAGTCCTAGCTATTTGGGGCGCTCAGGTAGGAGGATTGGTTGAGCCCAGGAGATCAAATCTAGCCTGGGCAACATGCCGTCTCTAAAAAAATCAAACAAAAAATTCCAATTTAAGGATGCTGAACACTTGTCATGACATTCTTCCATTCCATAACAGTAGAATTTCCTGGCAGCTTATCACTAGTACCTTGCTGCACCACCCACCAACACTGACCACTATAGCCTTATTAAAAAAAAAAAAGTAAAATGTATTAATTAGCAAGTATATAACCTGCCATTGTAGAGAAAGGGTTAAGTGTTCACATAATTCTATCTAGATACAGGCACTGTTCTTCTGTTCTTGTTCATTCCCTTTTCTATAGCACTTTTTAAAAATTGAGATATACTTTACATAACATAAAATTATACATTTTAAAATATAGACTTTAGTGGTTTTTAGTATGTTCACTATGTTGTACTACATCACCGTTATCTAATACCAGAACATTAGAACAAAAGAAACCCCATACCTATTAGCAGTTAGTCCCAATTCCTCCCTGCCTCCTTCTAGCTACCACTAATCTACTTTCTGTTGCTCTGGATTTGACTATTCTGGGCATTTCACATAAATGGAAATATTTCCTGTTTATTCTTGAAGAGTAGTAAATTCACTTTAAGTTAGAGATCTCTGATCTAGAAGGTGGAAGGATCATTCAAAACACTTAGAAATGCCATGCAAAATGGTGTGTGCCTGTAATCCTGGCTTACTTGGGAAACTGTGGTGGGAGGATCACTTGAGGCCAGGAATTCAAGAACAGCCTGAACAACATAGTGAGACCTCATCTCTAAAAATACATATTTTTTAATTAGCTGGGCATGAGGCTGCAGTTAGCTATGATTGCACCACTAGACTCCAGCCTGGGTGACAGGGTAAGACCCTGTCTGTCTCTACCCTTAGAGGTAGAAGCTCCTCATCCTTATTCTGATTTGATACCTAACCAGTGGTGGTGCCCAGCACCCTGTTTTCCCAGAGGTGAATTACAGGTATGTGGAGATACTGATTTTCATAATACTACTACTGGTGCCCCAGCATGCCAGGGCAGCTGGAATCCCTGGCACCTCCAGTTTCAAGCAGCTTCCTTTATTTCCTCTGGAATGTAATACAAATTTCATTTTCAATGCCTGTCATAATATAAAAAAGATTGAGAAACACAGCTCTAATTGATTCAAGAAAATGTCTATTTTGCTTATATTTCCAGTAACACGAAATCAATTGATCTGAGCTTTTGTACTTGTGTTTACATTCCCTATACAAGAAACACCAATATTCAAGTGGCTAGAGGAAGGCTAAGTGGTTAGAAGCAGGCAGAGAGGCATAAAGAAAAAGGGCAATATGGAAATACCTTGCTATACATATTAGATAACGTTTTATGAAAGTTGTGTGCAAACTGAGTTTTATAAATTCAATTATACAAAGTGCACTCAAGAATTGCCTGTTTAAACAGGAGTTCTGTTATTTTTTTCTGTTAAGCATAACAACCTTTTGTAATATAAATAATCCAACCTCTAATATAACTGGGTTTAAAAAAAAACTAGCCATATAACAAATTGATGGTTATTATAGTACCCGTTATAGAAAGATTTAACCAGGAATAATTATTTAAAACATTAATATCTCTAAATAATTTATATAGCTGAATTAAATTCAGTTATAAATGTGAGTTTGTTCAGCCCTGAGACAATTTACATCAAACAAATTCTGAAACAAAGTTTTTTTTTCTTTTCTAACTTCTGGGGTTTTAAATTTTGTTTTTATCCCATTTCTTTATATTTACCTCCCTTTGAAGTACTTTTGGAATTTGAAAAATGGCTAAACAAGGCTGTTGATTAGCATGATAAACAAAGTCGTTTTAAGGATTAAATGAGTTAATATATATGAAGCATTTAAACAGTGTCTCGTATAGTATAAATACTTAATAAATTTTAGTTAGTAATGTTATTGGTAAGTTCTCCATTCTAGACTGAATGTTATAGCTTTTCTACCTCTTTTCAGAAAGAATGTTCAGCTTTTTCTGAACAACTAAGTTAGAATATGGGACTGTAAATACTTCAAGGATAACTTGGTTTCTAGGCAAGAATATTTTGGTTTGAAAAGCTAATTTTCAAAAATATACATATTTCCTGTTCTTTTTCTTTTCTTTTTTTTTTTTTTTTTATTGTTGTTGTTGTGTTTTGAGACAAGGTCTCGCTCTGTCTCCCAGGCTAGAGCGCAGTGACATCATCATAGCTCACTGCAACCTTTAACTCCTGGGCTCAAGTGATCCTCCTGCCTCAGCTTCCTGAGTAGCTGGGACTACAGGTGTGTGCCACAATGCCTGGCTTCTTTTTCTCTTAAATGCAGGATCACAGGAAGATGAAGAACAGTACATAGGTTTCTATGAATGTGCCACCTTCACTTAGTTAAACTAAACTACCCTATGCACTAGGTTGAAGGAGATTCTGAGGCTGTATCCTAGCTCAATGGGAAGGAGTCACATGACACTAATTATTGCTATGAAACAAGAGTGAGAATAACATCACAAGTATGATATATTTACCCACTCTGATCTAGATATACTTGGTATCCAGGGCCTCATGTGATCTTTCTATAAATCCTTAGGCAGATATGTAGATAATTACTTATTGGTTCTAAGTGAGTTTGGTGCTGTTGTAATTCAAAGAACATGCACAATTGAAAGAGGGCTGTCATATGTATAGACCTTATATGACTAGATAGTATTCCCTGGGTATAATCTCAATATTTGGGTGATCTGGTCCTTAGCTCTGTAGATTCAGAAGTTCTGTTGTTACTATGCACATAGGATGTGAGACTCTAGGGAACCTACTGGTATTGGGAAAAATTGCAACAAACTAGTAAATAAGAACTAGAATAATGGTTTATCACTGTGCAACAGGAAGAATAATTATCATATACACCAGATACAGTTGTCTTTTGGTATCTGTGGGGGATTGGTTCCAGGACTCTCCCCCATACCAAAATCCATGGATATTCAAGTGCCTTATATAAAATGGTATAGTATTTGCATATAACCCATGCACATCCTCCTGTATACTTTAAATCATCTCTAGATTTCTTATAATATTTAATACAAGGTAAATACTATGTAAATAGTTGTTATACTGTATTGTTTAGTGAATAATGACAAGAAAAAAGTCTGTACCTGTTTAATACAGATGCAACCATCCATTTTTTTTTCCTCAAATACTTGCAATCTACAGTTGGTTGGAATCTATGGATGCAGAACCCATAGAGAGCCAACTGTACTTATGTTAAAGGATAACTAACCAGGAAAAAAAAATCCATCTACTCATAAAGTTAACAAAGAAGTTTTTCTGCCTAGGCAGGGGGAAAAAAATCTTCTCTGAGAATTTATAAGCACAGTCCCTCCCTCATGTGAATTTGACATTATTTTGACAGGATGGTCTGGAAACTCCTAAACCAAGAAAGAAACATATAAAGTTGCTCCTAACATACTTGGCAAATGCAAGCATAAAACGCTCTGAAGAGAGACACTCCTCACTCAGACTATACTGGATTCCTGAGATTAAGACCTGAACTCAGAAATCTAGAATTACAAAACACACAAGGAAACAGCTACCAAGAGAAAGAGTCTGGAGACAAAAGAAACAGCAGGATTACACATGCAAGAACTTCAAATAATAGATTTATCAGATACAGACAATAAAATAAATATGTTAAAATGATTAATAACCCAAATCTTTGTACCTCGGGTACCATACACACAGACACATGAAGAAATATGCTTATTGAAATTAAAAATTTATGGAGAATTGAACTTTAGACCCAGAGGAAGAGAGAAAAAGTGAACTGGATCAGAAATGTGAGAGAATTATCTTAGAATGTAGCACAGGAGGAATATGGATTTGTAAAAGTATGAAGGAGAGGTTAGGAAAAATGACAAGTGGGTAGTTCAGCATACATCTAACAAGATTTTCTAAAGAAGAGAAGAGAGAAAATAGAGAAGAGGCTATTAAAAAGATAATGGATGATAATTTTTCTAAACTGATGAAACACATGAATCTTCAGACTCAGGAAATAAAGAGTCTGAAACAGGATAAATTAAAAGAAATCCACATCTAGACACATCATAGTAAAATTGTTCAAAACCAAAAATAATGAGATCTTAACAGCAACCACAGAGAAAAGATGACTTACAAAGGAGCAAAATTAGGCTAACACTAGGCTAATATCTTCAGAGCCCTGAGACAATAGCTGACAACTAGAATTCTGTACCCAACTAAACTATCATTTAAGTATGAAGCTGAAATAAAGACATTTTCAAAGTCTGGGAGAACTTACTGTTAACAGAACCTTGCTGAATGAACCACTAAAAGATGTTCCATAATGAGAAGAGAATTTAACATGGAAGAAAGGATGAAATATAAGAAAAAAAAATGGGGTAGAGCATAATAAAGGAAACAAATCAACATTTTCACATCTTATTTCCTTTTCCTTTGGTGTGGAAAATATATTGGAGTTACTGTTTTTAACATTTAACGTTTTTCTAAGGCTCTATATATAATAGTTCGAGTTTGACCTTGTATTTTTAAAAAATTTAAAAATACTTTTAAAAAGAAGAACTTTATTTAAATCTAGATAGAAATGGACTAAAAGATTAACAGTCATTGCTTCGAAATGGTAGATTATCACTGCTTTGGGTTTTATTTGATAAAAAAATTATAGTTTCAGTACATGTTTTATTATTTTAGTTGGAAATAAACTATTTTTGAGAGACATTTAACAATAATAATTCTTTCATTTAGATCAAATCCTTTTTATGAACCTAAACCAACTCCTCCTCCAAATAATTTCATAAATCCCATTCAAGAACTGGAAACTGAAAGGAGAGTGAAAAGAAAGGCCCCAGCCCCACCAGTCTTCTCACCAAAGACAGGAGGAGTAAATGAAAACACAGTTGTTTCTGCAGGAAAAGATCTCTCTACTTCTCCTAAGGTAGGATTTTATTCATAATGAAATGTATTAATATTGGCTCTTCTTCCCCCTATGTAATTTAATTCAAATTAAGAAAAGTCATTGTTAGCTACTTTTGATGATTTAAAAGTAAAATCCAAGTAAATCTATTATACTGCAACACAGTATATATGTTTTCGAGCCCATAAATTTACAAAACAGTATGGATTGGATGGCTTGGGGCAAGATTTGTTTTTAAAATGCTATTTTGAAATCAGAGGAAGAAAGTCATTGGTGCTTTAAAGAAAGGATGCTCTAAAGCAACTAGGCATGAGAGACAGCTTATAGTAATAAAGAGGAAGGAATAGAAATTATTCTTTGACAAATGTACTAGAAATATTAAGGCTCAGAAATTTTAATATGTAATAACTACATGGAAAGGTAAAACACTGCGTTGGAACAAAAGTCTAAAGCTATTAAATGATTTGATTGCAAATAATATGTTATCTTCCAAGTGTAAGGTAGAAATGTTGGTTTTAGCAAGTTTTTTGAGGTAAATAACTTGCCCACCTACTCATGGGATGTAGTAGTGTTGTTATTGTTACTATATTAGATTATTTAATTCTCATAGGTAGTTGTGGTAAAAATAAGACTAACTTGATCTCAGAAGGATAAAGGAAAGGTCACCGGTTCCCTACCCCCTGCCAGTAGAGGAAGGATTGGAACCTGACGTTTTCATTAATTGTATAATATCGGGACCATCCTCCACCTTAGGTGCCTGTGTTGCTGTTTTTCTCAAGGACATTGAAGTTCAGTAGTTACTCTTGGATAGACAATTTCTTAATTCATTCTGTGCCTTTTGTTAAATGCCAGAGTTCTGACATAGTTGATTTTATTTGTCTACCTGTATTTTTGTTATTTTAGAGGGAGAGTGAGTTCACTGAGGTCCTCATTCTGCCATTCCAGTAGTCCATCTACAGGCGTTTGTTTTAGATCAGGGTTTTTTTGTTTTTTTTTTTAACCCTATGACTTTAAAGGGGGAAACTAGGACCAAATTCTGTCTTGTGGTTGGCTAAAGAAAGGGGATGGAGACTCTAAATGAAGGGAGCAGATGGGGTAGAAATATAAAGCAAAGGAGATGGCCAATTCCAATACCCATGAGAGCAAAAATAAAGACAATGACTAGGGCACTAGCCAGAATCAAGAAGCTATTTGTGTCCCTTATCCATTCTGACCATAAAGAATCCCTAAACCTATCCCTTGTCTCATTTAATCTCTAGTCCTTCATTGCCTGCCCCCTGTACCATTCCTCTTTAGTTCATCAGGAGTTCAAAGCTAATCAAGAATTCCCAATCCCTCTGTAGGGGAAAGGAAAGGAACTTAGTGCATATTGTGTGCCAGGCAGTGTTCTGTTACCTCATTTGATCCAGAGAGAGAGAGAGAGAGAGAGAGAGAGAGAGAGAGAGTGTGTGTGTGTGTGTGTGTGTGTATCTGTTTTACATATGATAAACTAAACCTTATTTAAGTAATTTGCTCAAAGTGATAAAACTAGTGGTGGCAGTGCCAGGATTAAAATTCAGGTCTTTTGCATGTAAAACGCACACTTTTCTCACTGTGCTATGCTATCTCTAGACAGATATTTCTGGTTTCAGGTTGAAACTCTGAATACATTTTCCATGGAAACATTGTTTATATGATCAATATAAAGCTGTCTTACAATGAAGTATGTAATAGCTATATGAATAGCTATTTTGTGCGTTATTTTGAGGTAAATGTTCCATTGCAGATACATTGTAGAGTAAATGATGTTCATGGGAAAGGCTGAGTATTTTACTACCATGCTTCTCTTGGGAAGTGCCTCATTATGCTCAGACACAGACAGTATAAACATAGTCACATCCTCAGTAACCTTTTACTGATCTGGAAGTTAGTTTGGATAACATACCCAGTGAAACCCAACTGAAAAATTATTGTTAAAAAAGACAGCCAGGTGCAGTGGCACACACCTGTAGTCCCAGCTACTCAGGAGGCTGAGGCAGGAGGATCGTTTGAGCCTAGGGTTGTTTGAAACCTCATTTCTTAAAAAAAAAAAAAAAACTGCTGATATATTATTAAGTGAAATAAAGTACATTGCAAAGTATAGTATGACCTCTTCTGTATGTATAAAAAACCTTATTCACACATATACACATGTGCACACATACATAAATGCTCATATACATTGCAGAAATAATCACAAGTAACTTAATAGTGGTTACCTTTGAGGAGAAGGGTCGTGGTAGAATAGAGGGTATGCAGAAAATTGGGGAAGGCATTTTTCACTTTTTAAACTTTCTATATTTGAATTTTCAAACCTTGCACTTCTGGTTTTTTTTCTTTTTTTTTTTTTATTTCAGCATATTATGGGGGTACAGATGTTTGTATGTTGCCCTTGCCCGCCCCCCCAGGTCCGAGTTTCAAATATGTCCATCCTTCAGGTGGTGTGCATTGCACTCTTTGTGTATGCATATACCCGTCCCCTCCTCTCTTCTCCCCCCCTTCCCCCTCCACCCTGCCCAACATCCAATAGATGTTATTCAGATATGTTCACTTATATGTTGATCAGTTAATACCAATTTGATGGTGAGTACATGTGGTGCTTGTCTTTCCATTCTTGGGATACCTCACTTAGTAGAATGCGTTCCAGCTTTTGTTTGTTACACTAATAGAGGTGAGTAATGAGATCATGTTTTGGTTTGCCTTCTGCATATGATATATACAAGGTAGTATTTGCTGAAAAAAATATCCCTCAGAATAGAGGATTTCACTCTTACACTAAACCAGTGTATGAAACTGGTGGTGACCCGGGGTTCCATCAAGTGACTCAGTGTTCTACACTGGAGACCAGGTATGGCGGCTTGGCAACAGGGCTCTGGACCCTCTCTTCTACTTCCACAGCACAAATCCACATTCATTCATTTTATATATTTGAGTTCAGTTCATTCATTTTATATATTTGAGTTCAGGTAAGACTTCGTTTGAAAAAATGTGGACCATTGCCAAGTGAAAAAAAAAAGAGAGACAGAAAAGAAATTGGAAATCACTAACTACACAATTATGTATGAGATAAGGCAGTAGATTAGAATCAGTGGCGTACTGAAAGTAATAAAAAATGATAAATGGCAGCCAAGAAAGCACAGTAGTATGGGCCTTACTCATCACAGGAATAGGTCTGTCTGTCCCAGTAGTTCCTGAAGACCTTCCAGTATTAAAGCTTAGTAAAATAGTTGACCATTTTGGCAACCCTGAGTCAACATGAAAGAGTATATTATGTTTAGTGTATATTAATAATATTCTATTTAAGAAAGCAGGAAAATGTATTCTACATCAAAATATTTCTGTTAAATTTATTATTATGATGCTTAAAAATTGCTTCTAGGCCAATTGTTTTCCTTATTTGTAAATTGAAAAGGAGACAGTGATTTAAATAAAGTTTTTGAACAAAACCAGGCCCAAATTTTAGTTGAATAATAAAAGAATATTGAACCACAACTGTTTGTATAACAAAATGCCAAACTGTACTCAGTGACAACTGACTGCAGAGATGGAAGAGCATTCACTATCATAAAATAATTGCTCAACTAGATTATTGATTTCCCCACCTGTCACTTGAAACTACTTATTTTTAAGAAAATTCATGAAAAAAACCCAAACTAGAATTTAAACAAAGTAATAATAAGCATGTACTTATATGGAAAAATAAAATTCAGACTGCCCCAAAGGCAACTAAATGCCCCTCAGCATCATAAATACACATAAACGTAATACTTTAGACCATTGATTTCTGCATTTATAAAATGAGAAAACCACAATTTTTGAAACAATTTAGGAAGAAAGACCAATGTTTAGAGAAGTAACCCAACATTAGACACATAACCATCCAATAAAATAAAGTGAGTTAGGCCCAATGGTGGCTGACTACCATTCACTGATAATGAATATAAATTAATAAATATATAACTCTGAATATGCTAACTCCTAGATATAATTCATACAACTTAGTATAAAATGCCATTCAAGTTATAAGAAAGAGCTTAGGAATATAAATGAAATTGTTGCCAGATACATCTGCTAAAGTATGTTATTAAACACTATATACCTAATTCCATAAAAAAATCACAATATAAAGAGCCAACTATCAATGACAGTAAAGAATTAAAGTAGGCCAGGCGTGGTGGTTCATGCCTGTAATCCTAGCACTTTGGGAGTCTGAGGCAGGAGGATAGCTTGACAGCCTGAGCAATAGCAAGGCCCCATCTCTATAAAAAATTAAAAAATTAGCCAGGTGTGGTGGCAAGTGCCTGTAGTCCCAGGTACTGGAGAGGCTGAGGAAGGAGAATCGCTTGAACCCAGGAGTTGGAGGTGGCAGTAAGCTATGATGATGCCACTGCACTCTAGCCCAGGCAACAGAATTAAAAGACAACTTAAAAAGAATTAAAGTAAATTAAACTTACACTTCTGTGATTGCATAGATGTCAGGGTTGATTTTTTTAGAGCTGTTGCCCCAGTTCTTTGGCTCCTGACTTGGAATAATCACAAGCCAGGTGGTGTGAGGGAGTGATGACAGACAACACTTCCAACAGGCAGCTTTTATTGCAGGCTATTTTGCACAAAAATAGACAGCGAAAGAACGTTTCCTGAGGGGAAATGGTTCTATCTCCTAGAGTAGAGAAGACCCTGAGGTTTTACCACACTTCTGCTTTTATGTCTATGCCTCATGATATGCTAAATGGTGGGCAGAATATTCATTACTTTCTTGGGAAAAGGGTGGAGAATTTTTAGAACTCAGGGCCCTCCCAAATTTTATCCTTATAAGGTAACTTGCAGGGGTTGCCATGGCATTTGTAAACTGTCATGGTGCTAGTGGGTGTGATTTTTACTATGCTAATATGTGTTAATGGAGGAAAGGTCACCTTTGGACTTGAGCCCCTAGTTTCTGAGCATGCTCCTGGCTGTGAAAGTCCTTAACAACAAGTTTTTGCCATTCCGGGTTAGATTCTAAACGCTTATTGGCCTCCTCATTTTTGCCCTGCTCCTCTTTTCCTGTGGTTAACAGTGCCTACCTACACCTGTCCCTAACAGTAGAGAAGAGCCCCATGATACATTCCATGATGAAATGAGCCTGGTCAAGTAGAGAAGGGCTCCTTCAAAGATCATGATTGGTGGAGCTCCAATGATTGACAGTGATACTACTGTCCAATTGCACCATCTCTAAAAGTGGAAACCCTATCCATATCTCAAGACCCAGCTAAATAACTGAAGCCTTCACTCATGTTGCTTCTTTCTGCAAAGTTGCAGGAAAGACCGAAAGTTTTTGGATGTTTTTGAACTTGAGTAGACTACAGAAACTGTCGGGTAAACTAGGGTAAACCAAACTGTAGGGTGGTAAACAGGGTAAACCAAAATCAAAGTAATTTATAGTAGCCCTTCTGATCCCAGCAGCAAATTCAAACCACAAAGCTAACACCCTTTTCAGCTTTTATACACGAAGGCCTCCTAGAAAGTTCTTTACCTCCATTTCTGGCTGGGCAAACTGAGTGCTATTGCTATATATTGGCAGGACCACTTTAGGGTACATTACTGATGATAAATTTGAAAGAAGCACTAATTAGCTCACCTTTTACTGCATGAGGTAGAAGAATATATCTAGGCTATTTGAACAGATTTATCTAAACTATGACAGAACCCATCCAGATGTCCAGTACTAATAAACTTCACTCTAAGAATAAGAAAAAAACAAAGACAAAAAACTAAAAGGCCCACAACAGAATGCACAGCAGGGCCAGGACTAGGGTGAAGCCAGAAAGGCAACGAGGGTGCAAATGTAAGGAGCCACTAACTCCTGGAGCCACGTGAGTGCAGACTTGGCACTTACACAAACCAGAGTGTCTTCATAAATGGCAATAGGTGCCTCATTCTTAAGGAGACATTCACTCTCCATGTCATGCTAAAAAATATCATCCTAAAAGTGAGTGCCTCTTTAAATTTTACACAAAATAACTGGTCACAAAAAGGGGACCAGGCTTAGCCATCAGAGCAAATTACCTTCTGTAAAACAAACTTACCACAAAAACAAACAGCAACAATGGAAGCCAGAAGATAGTTCAACAGTGTTTTCCACACGATGAAAGAAAATAACTGCCACCCTATAATTGTATGTCCAGTGAATATATCTTTCAAGAATGAGGACAAAAATAAAGATTTTTCCAGACAACTAACTTTGTTACCAGCAGGCCCTTGCTAAAGGAAATTCTAAAACATGGAATTTAGGCAGAAGGAAAATATTCATTAGAAGATCAGGAATTTGGCCAGGCATGGTGGCTCACACTAGTTATCCTACCACTCTGGGAGGTGAAGGCGGGAGGATCACTTGAGGTCAGGAGTTTGAGACCAGTCTGAGCAAGAGCGAGACCCGTCTCTACTAAAAATAGAAAAAATTAGCTAGGTGTGGTGGCACACATCTGTAGTGCCAGCTACTCAGGAGGCTGAGGCGGGAGGATTGCTTGAGCCCATGAGTTTGAGGTTGCTGTGAGCTAGGCTGACGCCATTGCATTCTAGCCTGGGCAACAGAGCGAGACCCTGTCTCAGAAAAAAAAAAAGCAGAAGAACAGGAATTCAAGAAAGACAGGTCACACAATTGCAAATATGTGGATAAATCTAAGCAAACATTGACAATTTGAAATAATATGTTGTGGTAGGATAAAATAAAAGATAGAATTAAAATATATGACAATAATATATAAACTGGGAAGACAATAATTACAGCAATGTATTTTAAGCCCCTTGTTGAATATCACAAATCTGAAATCTGAAATGCTCCAAAATCCAAAAGTTTTTGAGTGCTGACATTATGCCACAAGTAGAAAATTCCACACCTGACCTCATATTATGGGTCACAGTTAAAACTCAGGCGCACAACACCTAGTTTATTCAGTGTCCGCAAGGGGGTTATTCTACATTGTACAGTAACCTTTTAATCAAAACACGGAGTCATAGGTAGGGATGGGATCCCTCTGGTATGTGTTGTTGCTGTTGTTTAACAGCTGATACAGGTGTTCAGGTGATGTACTATGCTGCTTATTATCCTGAACACATTATTTTTTCACTATATTAATGATATGTCATACTTTTTACTGTGAAGTACTTATGTGTGAATAAGCTTAAGAAAACAATTGTTTATTGGTAGCATATAAATTAAGAGTCAGGAATAATGGTGATGCCAGACAACTACAGATTGTCCACATTGGTGGCTTGAGATAGTGACACCTTTGCTTTATGATGGTTCAGTGTATATAAACTTTGTTTCATATACAAAATAATTAAAAATATTGTATAAAATTACCTTTAGTCTATATACATAAGTTATATGTGAAACATAAATGAATTTCATGTTTAGGTTTGAGTCCTATCTCCAAGGTATCTCATTAGGTATGTACAAATATTCTAACATCCAAAATAATCTGAAATCCAAAACACTTCTGGTCCCAAGCATTTTGGATAAGGGATACTCACCCTATATTGAGAAGTAGGATAAAGATATTGACTTCTCTGTACATATTGATTAGTTAACTGTAAGAATGTTGTAATTTTTAGTGCAACCATTAAAAGAATAGAAACATAATGTATAACTTCCAAACTAGAAGAGAGAATAGAGGATAGGTTTTTTAAAAAATAGTAATTCAATAAAAGGCCCAAAAAGGAGAGAAATAAGCATGGAGTAGCTTAAACAAATGGAAATATGAAGTAATATGGTAGATTTAAACTCAAATTATTTGTAATTACATTAAATCTAAATGGACTAGATGTTACAGTTAAAAGACAAAGATTATCAGTCTGAATTTTTTTAAAAATCTGACTGTTGACCTCTAAAACATAGGTATATGAAATGTTGAAATCAAAAGATTGAGAAAAAGATATCCTATGAAAATACTAACCAAAGAAAAACAATGTAGCCATATTAATATCAAATATAATAGGTTTTAAGGCTATAGATGTAAAGCTGATTATTTCATTGTGATAAAAGGTTCATTTCTCTAGGAAGATAGTAACTTTTTAATTTATATCTGCCTAATAACATATTCTCAAAATATACAATGCAAATTTTGAAAGAACTAAAAAGAAACAATCCATATCGCACTAGGCAATTATAACACATCTCTCTCCATTATTGATGGAATAGGCAAACTAAAAAATCATAAGATTTAAAGACTCAATTAACAATTTTGACCTCCTAAAATACTATATTGTATAGCTATAGAATCCATTTCTTTATAAAAAGTGACCATAACCTATGCTCTAAAGCAAGTTTTCAACGAATTTCAGAGGGTTGAAATTATGTTCTCTGCTTATGGTGCAATTAATATAGAAATCAATAACAAAATAGTAACTAGAACAAACCTATATATCTGAAAATTAATATATACACTTTCAAATAACCCATGGGTCAAGAAGAAATAACAACAAAATATAAACTATAAATTCAATTAGAATTTTTAGCTTTACTATTTGATGTGTTGATGAGGAAGATATTACAATGAACTTGAACTTCTGTAATCATTTCTCTGAATGCTTTATGTTTTATTTAAACTTCTTGCATGACATTGTTTTTCGTATAAGTCTCAACTTGAAAGGCTTGAAGAGCAAGCCTTACGTGTTTGAACTTGGAGAAGAGTCTAAAAAACAATCACAGTATGATTGAGTTAATGGAGTAACTGGATATTATAAAATACTTTAATATTCCTTTTACTATTTGTATCCATGGCATTTAAGCAAGAGTTTTGGACATATTTTCATCGGTAATAGGTATTCTTTAACCAGCTTATGTACAGAGGGCCAAACTACTCTGGGACATGTAAACTCTTTAGTACCTGGATTAAGAGTCGTAATCTAAGGATTAATATGTACACTATATTGGCTCCATTAGTGCTATTATCATTAAGGGTGTGTGAGCATTTTCTTTGCAAACCTGCATGTAGCTAGATCATTTCATTAGGTCTTAAGTTTATAACTTAAGTTTATAGCCCAGGAACATTTTTGTTCTTTTTAAAAAAAACTTCTAATAATCAGCATGCAGCATAGTGCTGCACAAAGACTTTAAAGCTAGATAAACCTCTCTAATAATGATCTTATTGGAAAGCAAAGCCAATAATTGGAAACGTATTGTGAATAAATTAATAATTCTCCTGGAATATAAACTTATAAAGTATTTATGTTACTTTAATAAGAGTTTGTAGTATTACTTTACAGTTAAATATAGTTATGTTCTAGTGTTAAATCCCACAGTTTGGGACCATTCTCATACCCAAAATTCTTGTGAATTCAAGACATAATTGTTTATCTACACTACATCAGAATTTCCAAATTCTTAGAGATTAGTAGATTGATGTAATCGTTTGGATAAAAATACTAAAGCTCTTTTTCCACCACCACCACCACTACCAGATGTTACTGAAGTGAAAACTGTTTAGCGTTTGTTTATTTAACTCTTCTTAATTGCCTCCAGAAAATGTAGATTATAACATAGCTGGACATGCTCCTCCTCCAGGACCATCTGCATATAACTTATTATAGTAAAACTTCACAAGAAAGCAAAACAGAGAAGTCTCATTTAATTGAGTGATTAGTATAAGTAACAGGTTTTCTTTTTAATTTTAATTGAAAATAATTTATTCTTTCATGTATTCACAACTTGAATTATTAGGTAGAGGTCCTCATTTGGCCTGACTTTAATGAGTTAATATATATGTAATGTGCACTTATGTTTTTCATACAATGTGAAAATGTTTGTTCCATTATATATTATCCCTGTTATTATATATCTCTTTAAAACTTTTTTTTTTTTTTTGAGACAGAGTCTCACTCTGATGCCTGGAGTAGAGTGCCGTGGCGTCAGCCTAGCTCACAGCAACCTCAAACTCCTGGGCTCAAGAAATCCTACTGCCTCAGCCTCCCGAGTAGCTGGGACTACAGGCATGCGCCACCATGCCCGGCTAATTTTTTCTATATATTTTTAAGATGGGGTCTCACTCTTGCTCAGGCTGGTCTCGAACTCCTGAGCTCAAACGATCCGCCCGCCTCGGCCTCCCAGAGTACTAGGATTACAGGCATGAGCCACCGCACCCGGCCTCTTTAAAACTTTTTAATACTTTAAATTTACTTAGCAAAACTTTACCTTATATAGTGGTGTTACCCTTATTGCAACTCATGCTATTCTTACAAAGTTAAAATTGACTAAAACAAAATATTTTTTAATATAAAAATTATTTTACTTACTTGCTTTTTTTTTTCACAAAAAAGTATGTTTCCAATGGAGCACCTCTAATTTTTTTGGAAAGAAATTACTTCAAAATATTTACTTAATACAAATTAAAATACCATGTCTAAACCATTACCAATCCTATATTAATAATATTTGAAGCATGAGACATTGGAGTGTATATAACCAAAGTACGTTTCTTAATTTTGAAAATATTAACTCAGACATTTGTGCACTTCATCATTTCCCTGAATAACAACCTTAACTTTCATAAACGTTAGCAATAAAAGGTATTCATGGGCCAGGTGCAATGGCTCATGCCTATAATCCTGGCACTTTGGAGGCCAAGGAGTGAGGATCACTTGAGGCCAGGAGTTTGAGACCAGCCTGAGCAAGAGCGACCCTGTCTCTACAAAAAAACAGAAAAATTAGCCAGGCATGTAGTACATGCCTGTGGTCCCACCTACTTGGAGGCTGAGTCAGGAGGATAACTTGAGCCCAGGAGTTTCAGGTTTTAGTGAGCTATGATGATACCACTACACTCTAGCCCTGGGGACAAGAGCAAGACCCTGTCTTTAAAAAAAAAAAAAAAAATCATGAAAATTTCTAAAAGATTTTTTAATAGAATTATCATTTGTATCTGAATGTGAAGTTAAGCTTTAACTTACTCTGAAGGAGGCATCCAAGTACTCTTACCCTAATTCCTAAAACCTCAAAAAGAAGAAAAAACAATAAATGAACAATATATAGTTTGCCAGATGCTTTTTTAAAAATTGAGTATGCATATACATATTATGTAGTTCAAAACAAAATTTTCTTTGACTACCATGAGTAAATTCTCTTTATCATATAAGATATCATTAGCAACCTGAGTATTTCCATTATAAGAAATACTCTCATGTGTGCACATTCTTGTAATGTTTTTAAAGGATGTGAGATGCTAAAGTGCTATAAAATAGAATCTAAAAACTTCTCAAGGGTTAATTTCATTTGGCACTAGGTTAGAGACACCAGTCATGTGGAATGCTGCTGTGGTTCAGCAATGCTCATTGCTACTCTTGATACTGGTTTGAACATAAAGTAAAAATAAATTATTTATCTTACTAAAATGAAATTACTTACCTTGAAAGAAAAGGGTCAGTGCATTTCTAATGAATATTTATTAATGATAATGTTGATTGATTTTGCTTAGGTGAGAAATGAACTAATTCTAAAATAGGTGAAACAGGAAAAAATTGATCCTCATGTAAGTCTTCTCCAAGAAAGAAGTGTTCCATGAGAGTGGCTTTCAGATGTTTTTGGTGTGGGGGGTGAAGGCAGTGTCCACTAAATGCTTGACATCTTAAAAGACATCTGTGACATGCCTGACCTCATGTGCTACTATTTCAAGGTATTTAATATTTATGTAGCCCTTGCTCTACAAAGAACTGTGCTTTGAACTACAGGGGAATACTGGACTAAAACAAAGCCTTTGTTTTCAATAAATCCACAACCTGCCCAATATGGCAAGCACATAAACAAAAAGCATGATGCAGTATAATTAGGGCTGTAATAGAGATAGGCTAGAGTACCACAAAAGCATTAATGAGAGCATTACTTATACCTCTGCTATCTCCTCTTCTCCAAGCATTCCCCATTAGAGGTTAGGAACAGGAAAACATTTCTGCGTGTATGTGTGTGTAGTGAGGGGGCAACAGAGATGACAAATAATTTGAGCAATTGAAGGATAATTGGAGTTCATGAGATGAGCAAAGAAAGAAGGGGAAGGGCATTTCAAAAGGAACAGATAGGCAAAACATTGACGTATGCAAGTGCCCAGTTCAAGAGATCATGAGCACTACTAGCATGATTGTGAGTGGAACCAGGTGAGTGGAGTACCTGGATATAAAGATGGAATCAGGATGTGAATATTTTACGTATGATTGCCAAGAAGTTAGAACTTTATTGTGTAAAGAGTAGAAACAGTAGCATTCTATTGAAATCCAGGTACTGGATGGCACTATTAAAAGGCTGCAGTAGCTGATACATCTATATATCTATCAGCTACATAAATGAATCTTAAATACATTATGCTAAGTGAAAGAAGCTAAACTCAACACGCTACATTCTTTATGATTCTACTTACATGGCATTCCAGAAAAGGCAGAACTATAGGGACAGACACCAGTAATTGCTAAGGGGTGTGGAGATACAGAGGAATTTGGGGCAGTAACAGAATGGTGGAATATCCAATTGTGGTGGAGGTTACACAACTGTATGTGTTTGTCAAAACTTACAGCACCGCACACTACATGGGTGCATTGTACTGTATGTAAATTCTATCATCAGCATCATCATCATCATCATCACTGTCATCATAACAGCTGCAGAAGCAGAGTGGGCCCTGAGCAACAGAGTCTTCCTGTAATAAACAATAGCACCTCTGGAGCAGCTTCTCTTAACATTCCTATCTTTATTGCCTTATTTCTGTTGCCTTCCCTGTCTTTAGCTTCTGCTGTTCACTGTCACTTTGGCAATTTTACCTCAGGCCCTGGTAATCTCCTTTGATAGACCTTGTCTTCAAGCTTGTGTTAATAAAACATAACCATAGCTCACTCACTTAATTTCCAAGTTCAACCTTGCACACCATTGGGTTCTATTTGATAAAGGGATCAGATTTCAGTAGAATGAAAACTTTGAAGACAGTATGTACAGTACAGAAAGTGAGGAAACTGAAGACAGGGATATAGAGTGGAAACATTTATAATACTCCAGACCCAAATCATGAGGGTCCAAACCATTGAGCAATGCAGTGAAGATGGAAGGAAAGCGTGAATAAAATTTTATGGTTTGACTAGACAAGACTAAAGAATGGAGTCTGAGGGAGAAAAAGGAAGAATAAGAATCAAAGATGATTCAGAAGTTTCTAGCTTGGGCAGCTAGCTGATTGGATTGCTCATTCCACTCATTCAAAAAATACTTATTGTGGAGTACTGGACTATCTGCTTAACAGTGGTTAAATTAGTAAATTTAATGTTACGTGATCTTTACTATGATTAAAAAAATATTTATTGAGAATACAGTGTGCCAGGCATTATGTTAGACACTGGGTATAACAGTTTTTAACTTCCTGGAGAACACTACTAAGTGAACCCATAGATATATTACATAAAAATCATGGTAAATGCATTGGAGGAAAAGAACAGGGTGTACCTACTATAAGAGAGTATGACAGTAGACTCATTAAAAGATAGTAAGGAGACAACAGTAGGAAGAATGGGGGAGAAGAATTCCAGGCAGCAGGTGTGAAGGCCCTGAAGCAAGAAACAACGAAGTTTGAAGAATTGAAAGAAGGCCCAGGTAACTGGAAAGTAGTGAGCAAGGAGAGAGTGATGTTATATAAGTCCAGGGAGGTAGGCACTGTCTAGGTCAGCCGTCCCCAACCTTTTTGGAACCAGGGAAAGTTTCATAGAAGACAATTTTTCCACAGACAGGGTGGGTTGTGGTGGGGATGGTTTCGGGATGATTCAAGTGCATTACATTTATTGTTCACTTTATTTCTATTATTATTACATTGTAATATATAAGGAAACATTTATACAACTCACCATAATGCAGAATCAGTGGGCGCCCTGAGCTTGTTTTCCTGCAACTAGATGGTCCCATCTAGGAGTGATGGGAGACAGTGACACCCAAAGTGTGTTGCTTATGTCCAGTCTGCTTCGTAATCTCGTTTTGGTTGCTATCGCTGCAGAAAACTCTGCTTCACAAAGATAGGATGTTGGAAATGGAAGCAGGCTTTTCAAGGCTTTTGTGGAAATCTCAGGATATTCCACCTTGACTTTAATTCAGAATGTATGGAAATTTGAAGTTGTCTCAAACATACTTTTAAGGTCACCATCATTTGGGATCTCAAACAATTGATCCTCTTCTAGCACAAAGTGGATTCACCTGGCTTATTCACAAATGGGTTGCGGATCCATTCCTTCCCAGGTCAGGAGTCTTTTGTGGTTGGGAAGTAATGCTCAAACTCTTTTGAAAACTGAGATAGGTGATCATGCACCAGCTGGGCGAAAGAAGGCCCTGGCTCAGTCTCTTTCAAAATCTCTGCTAATGTTTGAAACATCTCAAAAATCCCAATGTTCACTTGTTGCCCCCATAATTCCAGTTTGGCTTCGAATGCAGCTACTTTATCTGCCAACTTGAACACAGTTGTGGTTCTCCATTGAAGTGACAGATTGAATTCGTTGAGCAGGTTGAATACGTCACACAAGTAAGGAAGTTTTGTGACCCATTCTGTGTCACTGAAATGTGCTGCCAGTGGTGACTGTTTTTCTAAAAGAAATCTCTGGAGCAGCTCTTGTAATTCAAAAACTCTGGCCAGTGATCTACCTTTAGAAAATCATCTCGCTTCTGTGTGTAAAAGAGGACACGTGTGCTCTGCGTCCATCTCCTCACAGAGCTGTGTGAACAGACGTGAGTTAAGGGCAGGCACTTTAATGTGGTTGAAAATTTTAATCACATCCTGCAAAATGTTGTTTAGTTCAGGTGACATTTTTCAGCTAGCCAGCATTTCTCTATGGATGACACAGTGTGTAGACTCACCTTTGGAAGCAACCTCCTTGACCCAAGTAGTGAAACCAGAAAGCCGTCCAATCATGGCAGCTGCTATGTCTATGCATATACCGACACAAAACGACCAGTTCAGTTTTCCTGATATGTAATCATTCAAAGACTTGAATAGTTCTGCAGCTGTGGTGTTGGTTAGCAACAAAAGTGCACATAACACATCTTCATGCACATCCTCCTGAAAAATATAATGTACAAAAAAAAGCATTGTTGCCTTGTTGTCAACATTGCTAGACTCGTCAACCTAGATTGCATACCACGGTGACTCATTAATCCTCTCTAACAATCGTGCCTCAATATCCTCCACTATTTCATCGATTCTTCTAGTTATGGTGCTAGCCGAAAGAGGAACATGTGCCACCTTTTGAACTGTAGCCTCTCCTAAAAGTTCATAGTAAATGTCCTTAACAGCAGGATCAACCAATAGTAAAGGGCTTCTTAGCTTTAGCAATGCGGTTAGCTACTAAGAATGATCCTTTCAGTGCAGACACATTTGATGAAGTGGTGGCCTTCAATAATTGCTTCTGTTCTTTGTGTTTACATTTTTTCTTTTGAAAACTCCAAAGGCTTGTCTTTTAATGCAGAGTGCTTGGTCTCCATGTGCCAAAGCAGTTTCAAAGGTTTTATGGCTTCATCGGATAGCCAGTTGCCACATATTACACAAAGCAGGCTTGGAGAATGTGAATCACCTATTGCAATGAACCCGTAATTTAAGTAGGACTCTTGGTATTTTCTTTTAAATGCAGCTTTCATTTTTTTGGCAGTCTTAGAGTCTTCTGCTGTCTCATCATTGGGTCTTTCCCCCTTTTCAAAGAAGCTCTCCAGCAATGTTTGTTTTTTACTCATTTTTGCTAGGGTTAGCTTGTGGGCTTACCAAGACTGTGACTGAGACAAGGGTGCAGTGCAGGAAAGAGGTGTGGATGGAAGTAGTAAATAAAATAACGGGCAGGCCACGTGCAGACTAAGTGTTGGACTCTGACTTAAAGCCTGCCACCAGATGCAGCTGTACAATCGAAGTACATCAACTGACTTGCCACTATAAAGCCTGCCACCAGATGCAGCTTGTCACTTGCCACTCACTGATAGGGTTTTGATACGAGTCTGCAAGCAATCGATTTATTATGGTCTCTGTATAGTCAAACCTCTCTACTAATTATAATCTGTATTTGCAGCTGCTCCTAGCACTAGCATCACCGCCTCAGCTCCACCTCAGATCATCAGGCATTAGATTCTCGTAAGGAGCGCACAACCTAGATCCCTAGCGTGAGCAGTTTACAATAGGGTTTGTGCTCCTACGAGAATCTAATGCCACCTCTGATCTGACAGGAGGTTCTCTCTAGTTCCTTCCATCTGCTCCAGACAGGCATTTTTTCCTACCTCTATCCTTTTTTGAAACCTCTTTGGCTAAAGTCACCTCCATCTCGCCAAATTCAGTGGTCAGTTTTAGTCCTTTTCTTATTGATCCCTTCAGCACCATTTAATGTAGCTGTTACTTTTTCCTTTTAAAATTTTTTTATCTAGATAATATAGTAACATGGTTCAGAAATCAAAAGAATATAAAAAGATACCCATGGGGAAGTCTTGCTCCCACCCCTGTTCCATTCACCACATTTCACCCTTTCCACCCAAGCTTCATAATGATAACCAGTTTTATTAGCTTCTTGCATAGTCTCCTAATGGTTACAAGCAAATCCAAACATTTATTCTATTACTCCCTTTCTTACCCCAAAGGTAACATTCTGTAAACACTTCTCCCCCCTTAAATTTGCTCTTTTCAGTTGACAGTTATCCTGGAAATCTTTTCATTTTAATACGTAGAGAGCTTCCTCATTCTTTTTACATCTCTATTCCAGTATGTGGATGTACCATAATTTATTTAGCCAGTTACTCATAGATGATGTTGTTTCCAGTCTTTTGTTATTGTGACCAATGCTACAATGAATAACCTTGTACAATATTATTTCATATATGTTGTATAAATTTCCTGAAGTGAGTCAAAGCATAAAATGCCTTTGTAATTTTGACAGTCATTGTTAAAAGGCCTTCCAAAGGGGTTGTACCATTTGCAATCAAATCTAATCCTGTGATTTAAAATGATGTTTTTAGTGATATATTCCAAATTTGTATCTCTAGGTCCAACTTTTCCCTGAGCTCTACCTACTCAGCATTTCTCCTTGTGCAAAACTAAACTCTATTTTCCTTCCAAATTTGCTATTTATGCATTTTTCCTCATCTCTCATTATATGGCACTGCCATTCACCCAGTTCTCTGGTAGAAAACTTACGAGTCATTTTTTTCTCCTCTGTTTCCACACACTATCTATCCTAGTTCAAATAGGTCTTTATGTGATGATGGCAATGTTGTATAATCTATATTAATATAGTACCCAGTAGCTACATATGCTTTTGAGCACTTAAAATGTGGTTAGTCTGACTAAATAACTTAATTTTAAATTAAATTTAATTTAGTTTTAATAGCCAGATGTGAGTGGTGGCTACTGTATTGAACAGTGCAGACTCTCCAATCCATCAGTAAGTCCTAGAAGCTCTATTTTTCAAAATGTATTCTAATTTTTTTTTTAGTTAAAGTTTCTTTATCTGCCTATTCAAAATGTATTCTAAATCTGACCACTTCTCACCATCTTTCCCATTCCACTTAATATAATATAATCTATATTTAACTCTCTCTTGGACTATTCCAGTAGCCCCTAACATTTCTTTCTGCTTCTATTTATATACCCTATCCAAAGTCTGTTTTCTATACAGTAGCTAGAATCTCTTTAAAAATTGTTACTATTTGATATCTGATACATGCAAAAGAATATATGAAATATATATATAAGTTATGGATTATAGCAAGATGGACACCACCCATCATTAAGATCTGAAACATTACCGATAATGTCAAATCTACTTGTAATGCTTCTACCCTATCCCTCTGCCTATGACACACCCATCCCATATAGTTGCCATCCATCCCTTTATATGTATGAACTCCCTAAACAATATGTTTTTTTCCAAACTTTACAAAAATAAAATGTCATTATTTTGTATACTTAAATAATGTTTAATTTTCCTTATTTTTGATGTTTACACAAATGTCATTATACTTTAAATAGACCTCTTTTTATTTGCTCAATATTATTAATATGTTTCTAAGATTTAACCATGTCATTGCACATAGCTGTAGTTTGTTCATTTTTACTGCTGCATAACATCCCATTGCAAGGAGTTTACCACAATTTATCCATTATTCCAGTGATAGAGGTAAAGATTTTCCCTCAAAAATTCTGCTATTAGAAATAATGGTGCTGTGAATATTCTTTATATATTTCTTGATATACATGTATATAGATTTTCTTGGGGTAATGATTCTCAACTGTAGCTGGGACACTTTTAAAAAATATCAATGTTTGGACGTATCCCAGACAAGTAAATTAGAATTTATAGGAATAGATTTGGACATCAGTTTTGTTTTGTTAAGTATCTATATGATTTTAATGTCTAACCAGTACTGAGAGCCACTGTGCTAAGATATATAGCTAGGGATAAGATTTCTTGGTTGTAGAAGTATGCCAATTTTAAAATTATGTATTTACGTACTGTAGAAGATACACACCAAAATATGCACAAAACAAAACCATTTTTCTGCCCTGTACAATCCTTGTCTTTCATAAGAACTTACTGTTTACCTCTCATGTTTTCTTTTATTTAAAAAATACTGGCCACGGTGGGAGGATCACTTGAGGCCAGGAGTTCAAGACCAGCCCTAGCAACATAGTGAGACCTCATCTCTACAAAAAATACAAAAGTTAGCCAGGCATGGTGGCACACACCTATAGTCCCGGCTACTTGAGCGGCTGAGTCAGGAGTATTGCTTGAGTTCAGGAGTTTGAGTTATAGTGAACTATGAGCAGGTGACTGCACTGCAGCCTGTGCGACAGAGCTTAAGCCCAGGAGTTTGAGGTTGCAGTGAGCTATGGTGACCACAGATTCCACAGCAATCTAGCCCAGGCAACAGAGCAAGACACTGTCTCAAAAAAAAAGTGCCCAACAATTCAATAAAAATCTATATTTTATGCAGTATCTTAATTGTTTTGCAGTGGAAAGGTCTCCAGAGTGTTTTTTGGAACCGGAAGTCTCACTGGAATGACCTTTTAAAATCATTAATCAGATATGTCACTCCCATATTCAGAACCCACCAGTGACTTCCCATAACCCACAGAATAGATTACCATGACCTATAAGGCCCTATGGACCTGGCCCCTCTCTTTCTCTCCAACCTTGTTTTCTTCCACTCACTGCCTTTTTTATTCCATTACAGCCATGCTGCTCTTCTGATCCTCAAATATGCCCAGCTCATTCTAGCCTCAGGAACTTCCTGCTTGTTTTTCACTCTGTCTGTAATATTATTTCCCAAATTTTCAGTTGGGAGAAGTTCCCTGTGTATCATAACAATTACTTACATTTATAAGATTATAGTCTCCAAAACACTGAATATGCATGATTTATTTTATTCTCTATATAGAACTGTGAAGTAGATAGGGTGGGTGCTGTTGTCCCCATTTTACACATAAAGAAACTGAGAGAAAGGTTAGGCCATTCATTATATATAAATGTGCTACATTTCAGGCAAACACCAGTTTTAGAACAGATTTACTGACTAAAAACTTGCTAAAAAGAGTCTTCTATTTATAAAAATAGGATTTGGAAAGCCTCCTTTAGATAGTAAACTTTGCTAATACATTAACTACTAGACCCAAGCTTGGGTAACAGAGATGTCATGGTCTAATAAGCTACTTCCAATTTAAGAAAAATAAAAAGTGAAGACTAAATATTTATTCTAAAATAGCATTGTTGAGAAAATATAATTCAATGAACTAAACTGATTTACACACAGACTTTTTTTAATGGCAGGTATCTTAAAAATAGGGAAGTTTTTTCTTTTATTTTTATATTCTTTCTCTGAATTTTATCTTTAGTTTTGTCTATCAGGATTTGAGAAATTATATAAAATGTATTGATAAGCTTGATGACAAATGATGTTATCAGTTTATATTTATACTCATATTTTGCCATCAAGACAAAAGTATACATTAAAATATCTTTTTAGAAAATATATCTTTACAGTCTGAACAAGAGCAAGACCTCATCTTTATAAAAAATAGAAAAATTAGCTGAGTGTGATGGCCCACACCTATAGTTCCAGCTACTCAGGAGGCTGAGGCAGGAGGATAGCTCGAGCCCAGGAGTTTGAGGTTGCAGTGAGCTATTATGATGCCACTGCACTCTAGCCTGGGTGACAGAGCGAGACCCTCTCTCTCAAAAAAAAAAGGAAATTTGTAAAGAAAATACATGTTCATTTTATATTATGAAACAGTGACAAGGTGTTCTTAGCAGCTGTTCGAGTTTATATGGTAACTAGTCAAGTGATTTCTTTAAAATATTGTGTTCATTTTGGCCTTATACTGAAAAGCTCATTGAAAGCCAACAACACGGTGATTTATTGAAAAGATTTATTTTCCCTATTAAGCCATAGGAATAACTGTGGCTTTTTCCTTGATTGGTTGAAACTAATTGAGCTTGGTTCATCCTAAGTTGGCAGGCATCTTTTTTAACTTGGACATAAGCATGTGTGAGTAAGTATTACCATGTTTTAGTCATGGTGAGTTATGAGCGTATTAAAAATAATTATCTTCACCTCATAAATCTTTAGTTAAGTTTATTTTCATTCTTTAATCTTCCTATTAATGTCTCCTAGTTTAGGTCAGATATATATGGATGGCAATAAATTATAGATTTGAGCTATATTTAGCATAGAGAAAAAGGCCAGTGGCATAGTGTATTATAGCTATAGTTCATAATCATTGTCTGTTCAGAAGAGTTTTCAGGCACAACCCAACCCATCTATTTTGCTATTTATTGGAATTGGGAACTTTTTAAATGTTGAATACACTAATTTAGTTTCATTTGACAGATTTGGAGAATTAAAAGAATTGGAGATGCCATTTTATGGAGGAACCAAAAAAAAGGGGGCTGTATTTGCCAAAATCTAATGGTGATAATAGGCTTAGAGTAGATCCTCTGAGTTAATTCATGCTTGTGAATATGAACATTCAACTTAGTGTAGAAAAAAAAGAAACAGTGTACCACCAAGAATCAAGATCATTATTATAGTTATTATGATGTTTAGCAAATGTGTTAATTATACAGCTTCAAGATTGGAGGACAACATGATAAATCAAGTGCTTCTGAGACAGTGTGGGCATGTTATACTTACGTGTTCCACAACAGCATTTTTTTCAGCTATTCTACAGTGTGCTTTGCCATTGGCTTGTCCATTTGTTGAATTTAGGATGACCTTTGCTTGAATAAAGTCAAATAGGGTTAAGGCAGAAATTTCTAACAGTGAAAAAGAGCAACAGGTGTAGTCGACTGATCGTGGGAGGATTTTTGATGCACTGTTGCCCAAAGGGAGTGTCTATGGGGAACAGGGGGAAGGAAAGAAAAAAGTTTCAAAATGTCAAAAACATGGAAGGGGAAGAGTAAAAATAGTTATAGACCTGTAGGTCTTTTGTAATTGTGATGAAATTATCTTGCAATTTTAAAATCACTGTTCTTTAAATAAACTGCTTAACTTTTTTCCTTTTATATTACGAAGATATAGTTTTAAAAATGTATATATATTTTCAAAAATGTGGATGGCTAAATGGATATCATTAGGAAAATCAGAATTATTAATACTGCTAAATGATTTTGTGAAGCCTAGTTCTTTCTGTCATCTTATTTGTTCCATTTTGGGCTGTAATAGTTAAAATTGGGAATATTATAATACATAAAAATTATTCTACTGGGTTCTAAACAGAAAGTAACAAGAGCTAAGACTCCAAAACAATTGTATGTATGGTAAGACCATAGTTAATTTTTGACTGGTATATGTGAAACATTTTTAAACAGTTACTGCATATAAATCACTTATATTTTGCTTTGTTTCATGTACAAAGGAAATTGGTTTATTTGTAAAAGAATATTAATTTGTCATATAGGTTCTCTTTTTAGGTGATTTAATTTAAAATCAGATCTAATCCCTGGAGTCTATTACATACTCAATGTGCATCCTGGAAGAATTGGCTGATTTGGCATCAGTGTACTCTGGTTCCTGATAGTATTAGTCCCCTAAGTGAGCTATTGTAGTTTGTGGTAATGAGTAATCTTTGAGCTGTAAAAAGAACCAAAATGCATAAAGAAGCATTTAAAACAAAGGGATAATTTTATGCTTCAACTATTAATAACTGAAAGTTCTTTAGAGGGCTTAGTATGGAAGTTTATGAGGAAAATAAAGAATGAAATGGTTATATACATTCTGTTTATTAAAATTATGTGCTAAGTCTTAAAGGAACACTGTAGATTTAAAATATTTACACTGTTCAGACTTAACATAGTATCCTTACAATAAATTTATATCAATGTGAATCTGTATGATAGTTAACTCCTGTAATGCCTATACTTCTAATTTTAAAATATGTAAAGGAATGAATGCATGTAAGAGGAAAATAATAGAGGTATTAATAAATGATTAAAAATAAGGAATTACGATTTTGGTATAAGGAAGAAAAATCTAAACATACTGAGTCAAAAGATCTATTACCCCAAAAGGTCTATTACCCCAATTATGGATTTTCAGCCATAGTTTCTTCATCTAATACAAAGTTTTTAAATAGGTCCCCATGCCCTTCTGTGATTTTGCAGTGATCTTTCAAAACCTAATAATATGTGTCTTCCTTCCATCACCACTCACCTAATCTAAGAAATAATCATGTATTTTTCTGTGTTTTGGTTTCTTTGTGCTTTTTGGAATACAAGCAGTATATAAAGGCTTATGGGGGAAATAATACATGTATAGTAATCAAATAACCATAAAATAGAACATATAGAGGAAATTACCATAAGAAACTGTGATGTATAGAAAGTGGTATGGAATTTGAGAGAAAGGAAAGATTTCATGGCGGAAATGACATTTGAACCCTCTATCTTACTGGTTTGGTAGGAATAGGGGAGGGACATCTTGAGCAGGTGAAATTTTCTGAGCATTTCCTCACCTGAACCCCATGCAGTGATCCTTCTCAGGTATTTACAGTTCCCTTCACATGCTTTCCATTCCTTTATGACTGTGTCTGTAGGCCTTCTGCCTAGAATACCCCTCATTACCACTGCAGCTTCCACTGGATATACTCTTACACGTTCCTAAAAATCTAACCCAAATGCCTCTTTCTGTGGGATCCCTCCTGGACTGCCAAAGCAGATATCATCACTCCATCCTTTATGCCACTTACTCATTTTTCATAGCTCATATAATATGGTTTATTTATATATCTCTCTTCCCTACAAAAATGATCTCCTAAATTCATGGTACAGATTTTTGGAGTCCTCCTGTGTGCCAGGAAATGTGGACAGATAGTAAACAAGACAAATGCCTGTCCTTGGGGAATTTACATTCTAGAGAGTTAGTAAGATTACAAATAAGCAAACAAATAATTAAGGAATATAATTTCAGATTTGATAAGAAAATAAAGCAAAGTAAGAGGTGAAAGAGTGCCAGAAGGATGGTATTTTAAGTAGTCATCGAAGTTCTTTCTGTGAAGGTGATATTTGTGTCGATTCCTAAATGATGTCAAGGAGTGAGCCATATAAAGATATGGGGAAAAGAGCTTCCCTAGCAGAGGAAACAAGTGTGAAGGTCTTAGTATGTAAATTAACATTGGAAGTCAGGGAAAGCTTTTCTTTTCAAGTGACATTTTTGCTAAGATCTGAAAGATAACTATGGATTAGCCAGTAGGACAGTGAAGGGATGAGGGGCACTTTATGCTGAAAGGACAGCCATAGTTTCCATATTAGTGGAGTTTGGCACATTCAAGGAACAGGTGGCCAACTGTGGCTAGAGCAGGATGAGCAAGGGGGATGAATAGTATAAGATGAAACTAAGAACTAGGCAGAGATTAGATCATGCAAGGCCTTTGAAAGTCATGTTATCCCAAGGATGTGGGATTCTATTAAGGAGTTTTAAGCAGGGGAATGATGTCATCAAATACATGTTTGAAAAGATCACTCTCACTTTTGTGAAAATGTTTGGCAAGGGCAGGAGTATAAGCAAGAGAGAATAGAAACTCAAGCCAATGGTGTTTGGCTTGAGTTAGTGGTTATTGTCTAAAAGTTTTCTGTCTTGCTAGGCTACACTTTTCTTGGTTCTTTGGCTGGAGACAATAGGACTTTTTTTTTTTTTTTTGAGATAGGGTCTCACTCTGTCACCTGGGCTAAAGTATAGTGGTGTCATCATAACTCACTGCAACCTCAAACTCCTGGGTGCAAGTGATCCTCCTGCCTCAGCCTCCCAAGTAGCTGGGACTACCACCTACTGTGGTGCACACCACCACACTTGGCTAATTTTTCTATTTTTTGTAGAGTCTTGGTCTCCCTCAGGCTGGTCTCGAACTCCTGACCTCAAACGATCCTCCTGCCTTGGCCTTCCAGAGTGCAAGGATTACAGATGTGAGCCACCGTCCCTGCCAGAATAGGCTTTTGTTGGGGCTTTTTTCCCACACCCATTGGTATTTCTGACTTAACCAGCTTCTTTAGCTCCAATCTTGCATATATAAAGCAAAAAGAAAACTGAAGGAAGCCATTGTATCGTTCCTTGAGTCCTAAAGTTTCTAGCCAGTCTCCCTTCTTCTCTCTGCTTTTTAGAATCTCCTTACATTTATTTTATATACGTCCAGAGTTTTAGTTTGTATTTAAAGGAAGGAATAGGGAAAAGTATGTCTACTTCATCTTCCTGGAAGAGGAAATAAGTAATTTAAAAAATTTTTAATTTCCAATGATTGTTATTTGTTGGTAGTACATAGATATACAATTGATTTTTTGTTGATATTTTATCCTACAACCTTGCTAAACTTTACTTATTAGTTCTAGTAAAATTTTTGTGAGTTCCATTGGATTTTATACATAAATGATCAAGTCTGCAAATAAAGATCATTTTACTTCTTCTTTTCCAATATGGGTGACTTTTATTTTATTTTCTTGCTTTATCTCACTAGCTGGAACCTCTCTTGCACAATGTGTAACAGAAGTGGTGAGAGTGGACTTCCTTGCCTTGTTCCTGTTTTAGCGGGAAAACATTGGTCTTTTGCCATTAAGTATAGTATCAGGTTTTCAATAGATGTCCTTTATTAGGTTGAGGAACTTTCCTAGTTTGCTAATAATTTCTGTGAAGAATGGATATTGGATTTTGTCAAATGCTTTTTCTGCACCTATTGAGATGATCATATATTTTTTCTTTTTTGATCATTCAATACTATGAATTACATTCATTGATTTTCAGTTATGTTAAAAAAATAATTTTCATAATTCTTACAAACATGATATGAACATGTGTCAAAGACTTTTAAAATGCATTTCTAAATGAGGGAATGGAAAGATGTTATAATCCATTCAAATAGGAGTCCTAAAAACAGACATATTTATACATCAGGAAAATTGAAATGAATTTACAAATGGATACAAAACTGACTTTTTGGTGGTGCTGATGTGGGAGGGGAGTTGTCCCTCCACTAGATTGAATTTATTTTCATGTCTTTGGGTAAGAAGTTTTTGCATTGTTTTTTATTTCCTACAAGTTAACTTTAATTTCTCTAGCAGTAGGTCCTGACTGGAGATGATTTTGTCCCCAAGGAACATTTGGCAATGTCTATAGGTGATTTTTATTTAGTTGTCACACTGGAGGAGGGGAAATGTTACTGGCATCTAGTGGAAGAGTTTGTGTGGAGTTGGGTTTATTTTTTCCTTAAATATTTGGGAGAATTAACCAATGAAGTCCTGTTGTCCAGGAGTTTTCCTTGGGGTAAAGTTTTCTGCTATAAGTTAACTTTCTTTCATATAGAACTATTTAGATAATCTGTTTTTTCATGAGACAGTTTTGGTAGTTTATGTCTTTCAAGGAATTTGTCCATTTCATCTCAGTTGTTAAATTTATTGGCATAAAGTTGCTTATAATTTTTTAGTATCTTGTTAATATCTGTAGAATCCGTAGTGATATCAGTGCCTCTCTCATTTCTGATACTGGTAATTTGTGTCTTCTCTCTCTTTTTTTGCCCCTGATCATTCTGGCTAGAGGTTTGTGAATTTTCTTATTTTCCCAAGACCTAGCTATTGGTTTCATTGATTTTTCTGTATTGTTTTTCTGTTTTCTATTTCATTGACTTCTTCTCTGATCTTTATTATTTCCTTTCTTCTTCTTAGTGTCTTAAGGTGGAGACTGAGGTAATTAATTTGAGACTTTTATTTTTTTATTTTTTATTTTTTTTTGAGACAGGTTCTTGCTCTGTTGCCTGGGTGAGAATGCAGTGGTGTCATCATAGCTCACAGCTGCCTCAAACTCCTGGGCTGGGCTCATGAGATCCTCCTGCCTCAGCCTTCCAAGTTGCTGGTGCTACAGGCACACACTACCATGGCTGGTTGATTTTTCTATTTTCTGTAGAGACAGGGTCTCAATGGGTTACTCAGGCTGATCTTGCACTCCTGGCCTCAAGCAATCCTCCGGCCTCGGCCTCCCAAAGTGCTGGGATTACAGGTGTGAACCACTATGCCCGGTCTGTTCTTTTTTAATGAAGGTGTTCAGTGCTATACATGTCCTGGTAAGACTTGTTTTAGCTGCACAAGTTTTGATATGTTGTGTTTTCATTTTCATTGAGATCAAAATATTATACTTTCTAGTTATTTTTTAATTTTTTTATTTTCGTTTTGAGTCATGGGTTATGTAGAAGTATTATTTAGTTCCAAATACTTGGAAGTTTTCAAAATATCTTTCTCTTCTTGGTTTCTAATTTTCCATTGTGGTTAGAGAATATATTTCATGATTTAATCTTTTTAAATTTATTAAGAATTGTTTTATGGCCCAGAATATGATTGTCTTGGTAAGTGTTCCATGTGCACTTAAAAATAATGTGTATTCTTCCCCAGTCAGGAATTTATTTTGCTTTACCTGATTTAACATTGATATATCCCAGTACCTAGAACCAGTGCCTGACAGATAGTAGTAGTGTCTTAATACATTTTTATTGAATGCATACATTATATGCACTAAATTAAATATCTAACTCAAAAGAATTGAACTCATTGCTATGCTTAAATTCTTGTGAGCAAAGTCTAGGAGCAAAGGTAGGTCAGGTTACTGATAGGCTTATGACTAGAAACTGAGCAAAAGTTTTGTACCTAAGCAGAATTGGTTCTCTGAGTACTGAAAGGAAAACGTGTTTGGGGTCAGAAAGTGGAAATGGAAACTTGCAAAAATGAACTGTGACATGGTTGCCCAGCTGCATCAGAATTACCTGGGGCCCACTCTTTACCTTCTGAATCAGAATTTTCAAGGGCAGGATCACAGAATTTGTATTTTAATCTAAGTGCCACCCAAGGATCCCCTTACTCCAGATGAATTTGATTGCCGACACATTTGGAAAGTACTAATTTAGAAGATGACTACTTGTTTTTCAAACTGGAATGAAATTGTAGGTGCTTGAAGAAACTGATTTAATACCTTAAACCAGTGCCAAGTTGATGAGTAATATGTTATTGTGTACCTGTAACTCAGTTTACATAGTTTGTACTGTACTATAGTAAAACTATTATACTTAAATCTTAATCCTAATGAGTTTGACTTTAAAGAGTCATCTCTCAAAAGTAGCTATAGAAAGTTGGATAAAGCTTCTATGGAAATCTGGCTAGGGAAAAAAAATCTGCTTTAATGATGTTTTTGTGACTTTAAACCATCATATCGTATTTTTAAATAAAGTCTTTAACCACTTATCAAGCTCTTCCGTTAATGGCAAGTGTTAATAAACTCCATGAGAAAGGGACTTGTTTTGCCTGCTATTATATTGCTAACCCTAACATCTAATGGATGTTCAGTAAATTTTTGTTGAATGACAAAAAAACTACACTACATTGTTTCTTGTAATGGCTTTGGGAAAATTAGAATAGCAGAGTCTTATGCCATTTTACCTTAAATTTCCTTATGGGACAAGTCATTAAACTTCTTAGGCTCAGTTTCATCTCTTTCATCCTTAAAAGCTTGCCAGGTTTTAACGTACAAGGTAAAATATCTCAGGGTCCTCCTACAAGATACTAACTAGGAATATGGACTTTAGATGACTTAAAACAGATTCTCAGTAATGTATATTGCCTTGCATTTAATAGGTGCTCAGTGCATTTTAATTGAATAAATCAATCTTAATCCAACTCTTCTTTTGTTTGTTTGTTTTACAAATGATAAAACCAAAACCCACAGAGAATATATTATTAGGCTGATATCACATAGCTTTTTAAACTGCAGAGCCTGAGATAGAACTTAGGTCCCGGGCTCTAGTATGTTATTTTTTCCAGGTAAAATTTCAATTCTAAGTCAGCTACAGAGAGAATTGTTTTTTGGGGTCCTGAGTTGTGCCTAAGATACTTGACAGCCTAAGATCATTCCACAAAGTGAGTTGCATATTCTGCCTGGAATCATACTGCCAAGACCATGGACTATGCCTGTTAACTGTAGCAACTTATTTAACCTCTCTGTCCCTCAGTGTGCTCATCTATAAAATAGGGATAATAATAGTGCTTAGCTTATTGGGCTGTTGTGAGGATTAAACACATTAATATATGTAAAGTACTCAGAAAAGTTATATAAGTGATTATTACTGTTCTTTTTGTTGTTACTAATATTCTGGATTTTGACCTCCCATAAAGGCATTAGATCATTTTCTTGGCCATGGAGCTATTTTTAACCTTTCCTCTACTTTTAGCAACTTTCATATCCTTAGGGTGGAGTGTGAAGAGTTAGTGAGGATTGAAAAAGAAGAAAAATTGATGATTCTTATCATTGATAAATTTGTCTGTGTTTTCAGAGTACTCTTGAACTGAGGTATCTAGCATGTGTATGTATTGGGGAAGAGAGGTAACATTTTTCCAAAACTTAGGAAGACTTTTCAATGAACATACTTTTTTTAAAACTTTTTTATATGTGAAACATACGTAAATGTATTTTCTGGAGAAAGGTATTAGGATTTTAAAAATTGTTTTATTCTACATGGCACCTAGGTTCTTTAATAATGTACTTGGTGACATGGAAGCTGCAAATGTTGAAAACCACTGGATAGACCATGTATGTAAAGGAGTTGGAGACTGAAAAAATCATCTCTACTTTATGAGTTATATGATGTTAGATTAACTTTTAGAGACGCTTAGTCTTTAGAGAGTACCATTAAATCCTATGTTGTGATTTTCAACGGAATTTTTATAAAAAGGTGAAAATTATTTACAACTAATACTTATATGCCCATCTTCTAGGTTGAGATAAAACTAGTTGAATCTTCCGGTGTATCTGTAGCTATATTTTAAAGTGTATTTAAATGTAATTTCATTTTAAATTTGAAGCACTGGAATAGTCTAAGCTCATTATTCATCTACTTTTTGAAAAGTCTCCACTGATTAATACCTCTCAGGAAAAAATATAAAGTTAGGGAACTCAGAAAAACCAAGCTTATATGTTCCATGGTATATTCTACTTCCTATTTCTGTCCCCAACTAATAGTAAGAATAGTGTATGCATAAAATACCTGGTGGGAGTAGTATTGCACCTGTGCTTATGATTGGTAGTAAAAATTAATCCACTTCTTTTCTATTGCTAAGAGATGCCAAGTGTGGATAATCACAAAGCCTCAAGCTGTACACTTCCTGGTGAGGAGGGAAGAGTGGCTGGATGCTGTCCTACTTCAAATGGCAAGCGATGTTTGCATTCTCCCCTCTGGAAACTCACCAGCTGTATTTCCATATTGACACTTTTCCCTAATTACACCTTCCCATTTATTTTTGGCTACATCTATTGTGATAATGACAACAGAAAACATTTATGTCTTAAGATCACTTAATATATTTTTAAAGACGAATAACCAAATAATCAATATATTCAATTATAATGGTAAGAGATTAGCCAAATGATCTTTTAAAGGCACTTCTCACTAGTGGATCTATGAAAATGATAAAGCATTATATCTCATATTGATATTTTGCTGATTTTTCACTGAAGATAATAAAAATATTTGGAGTTAGTCAGGAGTTTTAAAAGTATAAATTAGAGACCACAAAAAAGTGCTTTTTAATGTTTTATATCCCCTAAAATGTGGTTAACGCCCACTCAGGGCATGCTTAGACTTGGTTGGTAATTACAATTGAGCTGTAAAATATTTTGACAGTTTCCAACTGTTGTGTACATGTTAGTCATTTGGTGGCAAATGCAATTTGGTGAGGTTTTTTGGTGGGGCATATTTAATTAAGAGTCGTTCAATTAACTAGTATGTCATAGTAAGCATTAATACAAAGTTTCGCAGCTATGAGCTACTTTTACATTTTACCCAAGGTGGAGAAATGTGTTTCTTTAAAAATACTGTAGTGTAAGTAAAGCTTGCGATGCGTTTGTGCCTCTACTTTTCATTGCAAGCTTTTGCTTGTTGTAAAGCATAACTACCCAACACTTAATTTGTAGCTTGAACATTGTATATGATTTTCCTAGGTAAACAAATTCAGTGGCAAATAAATCAAATTGCTCATGATAATTACAGAAATAAAGAGGAGGGGTGAGAAAGATTTTTCCTATACTTTTTCATCCTCTTTTTATGACAACAAAGCTAATAATAAGCTAATTTGGGCCATATGACAATTCCTAGAAAGAGAGTGTCAAATGTTTTAAATCAAGGCAGGTTGCCTGTTTAGATAGAAGAGTGTAACTGAAACATTTTTAAACATTCTGTTAAACAGACAGCTATTAGGTAGATAATTATTTCTCGAATTATAGAGCCAAATGATAGCAGGAAAAGTTTATGCCCCAGTAGTGTATCCAAGGGTAAAAACAGTAAAAAACTTATACTCATTCACTTGAAAAACCTATTGTTTAAAGGTTGCAATTGTGTCTGTGGATATCTTCAGACATTTTATTCTTTCTGTTTTGTTTATATGAATTTTGATCATAAGACTACCAACATATAAAAAAATTCTTAGGGGAAAAAAACAGGAATTCTGTGAAGCCAGTTCATTAGTTCTTTAATCTATTTTTTTCCCTTCAAAACTCTATGAATGTGATCTGTAAAGATAAAGTCACATATTATACTGAATTAACTTGCACTGTATCCAATTTAGGCTTTATTTTGAAATGTATTTAATCTCTCCAAATGATCCATGTTGGGAAATTATTTAGACAAACCATTTTTATTTGCTGTTATAATCAATATATTCAGTGAGCAAAAGGGCTGAAATGGAGTTAGGGAAAGAATGAGAGTAAGCTGGTAATTATTGGTTCAAATTAGAGAACTGAGTAAGGTAATTAGAAATATTAAGTTGGTTCCATGACTGTATGCTTTTGTATTAACTGTGTACTTTAACAGGTGAATTTTGTTGTGAATTATACTTCAATAAATCAGCCCTTTAAAAATCTAAAAAAAAAAAAAAGAAAAAAGAAAAATTTCAGTTGAGAAGGAAAGCCCAAGTCAGCATCCCAACATCATAAAATCTGTTACGTCGGCCAGGTGCGGTGGCTCATGCCTGTAATCCTAGCACTCTGGGAGGCCGAGGCGGGTGGATCGCTCAAGGTCAGGAGTTCCAGACCAGCCTGAGCAAGAGCGAGACCTTGTCTCTACTAAAA
>NW_012138080.1:5108297-5144030 GCF_000956105.1 Propithecus coquereli
AATATACGATTTATTGTATTCTATTGTTATTAATATATAAGTTAAGTACTTCCTGGGAAGTATCTAAAAATGTACTTTTCCCATGGTTAACATTCCTAGATCAGCATTTCTCTTTCATTAATATTTTTATATGGCTTCTGTGTGGATCTTTCTTTCTTCACATTGGTATTACTGTAAAAAAGGATTTCTTTTATAAGACCCATTTAGGTATAATGGTACCTCACTTTATATACATACTACAATTATGTAAATTTTTGAAATGCTGGTTATATTTTAAATATGCACCAGGAAAAGAGGAATCTCATAATTAAATTATTTTGTAAAAGTGAATACTTGCCATTTTATTTTACTAATTTATAAATTTGTAACATATCTCACACTTAAAATATATTCAATAATACTTAGAATTATGGGAAAAAGACTCCCTCTGGATGTTAAATGATATGCATGCCATTTTACATGGATATTAATTTTCTCTTTTACTTTTTACTTATTCTAATAATTATTGAAAAATGATATACTGAATAAGACAGCATACTATCTGAGCCCTTCATGGCATTTCACCTGTATCATTTTACTTAGATGGGAATACTAAATATTGTGAGAATATCTATCTTCCCTAGATACTTTATAGATTTGATTTTATCATAATCAAAATGCAAACAGGATTTTTGGGGAGGTGATATGAAAATGATTCAAACTTTATTTAGAAAAATAAATGTTTAAGGACTTTTTAAAAATATTTTTTAAAAAGATAGCGGTTGATGGGGTTTCATTGGCCGTATAAGATATTAAAGCAGATTATAAAATAGCAGTGTACTGGTAAAAACAGTAAGTAGATCACTGAAGCAGAATGTCTACCCTGGGAATAAACGTGATCTCATTCAGGCACACATACATACTTGCATAATAATTTAATATACAATAAAGGAAGCATCACAGAACAACAAAGTACTATTCAGGAAATGATGTTTGGATAATAATGTAGAACTTAATTCACAGCATTCACTAAAATGTATTCTAGGTAGATGAAAGCATTAAAGCAGTAAATAAAAAATGAGCCAGGTGTGGTGACATGCACCTGTAGTCCCACCTACTCAAGAAGCCAAGGCAAGAGGATTGCTTGAGCCCAGGAGTTTGAGGCTAGCCTGGGCAACACAGTGAAACCCTGTCTTTATAAAAAAATAATAATAATAAAATAAATGAAATTATTTAAAAAAAAATAATTTTACTAGGTCTCTAGAGGAAAAATAACTTTCTAAACCAAAAGAAGCAAAAGAAACCACAAACAAAAGGATAGACAAATTAGACTATATAAAAATTGAAATGACTAAAATTAAAAATGATAGGTAAGGAAGATATATTTCCAGGAAATAGAAAAAGAACTAACAGCTGTCGTGTGTGTGTGTGTGTATTTTTGTATATGTATGTGTGTGTGTATATATATACATATATATATATATATATATATATCAGTCATGTGTCACTTAACAACGAGGATACATTCTGAGATATGCATCATTAGGCGATTTCATCATTGTGCAAACATCATAGAGTGTACTTACATAAACCTAGATGATATGACCCACTACTCACCTAGGCTATATGGTGTAGTCTATTGCTGCTAGGGTACAAACTTGTACAACATGTCACTGTATTAAATAGAGGAGGCATTCGTAACACAATGTTAAGTATTTGTGTATCTGAACATATCAAAACATAGAAAATGTACAGTAAAAATATGGTATTATAATCTTACAATACCACCATCATTTACATGGTCTGTCATTGACCAAAACATCATTATGCCATGCCGTGCATGACTCTGTATGTGTGTGTTATTTTTAAAGAACATATTAAATAACATTTAGGATTCAAACCCAGATCTGACTGACTCCAAAGCCCAGGCATGCTCTTAACCCTAATGCTATGTCCTTTTCTTATGCTACATATCCTTGTGAATATAATTTCTCCTTCATGGCATTCCATATGTGGTTTAGTTATACTAAATTTACAGAATCGAATTTATTTTCGTCTGTTTATAACAAAAAAATCAGCCATAAAAAGGAATTACATGGGTAAAACATACACGATTTTTAAGTTAATATCTTTTTAAAAATACATCTGCCTGTAGCTCCTCTTCCCTGTACTTTGGATCAGTATTTGTTAGATTATATAAGATACAGGTGGTGTCACTGAAAAGCCACAAGAATATTCTTTCTGACAAAATTGCACAGCAGAACAAAATGACTGAAACAGAAATGGATAGGAACTTTCCTAGTAACCTAGGATTGGCCTACCCTACCTTTTCCTGCAAATAGGTTGGATGTTGATGAAAAAGAGTGGTTTGAACATTCTAAGTAAAACAAATTGGATATAAATAGAAAACTCAAATTTAGAATATGAGCATACTATTATATATCTTAATATTCCTTCTCTCAAGTTTCTAAGTTTTTGCATTTTTTTCTTTGCTCTGTAGTCTCATGCTCTTGACTTACCCATCTATAATTAATTAATAATTAACAAAATGCTAGAGGGTTTTGTTTGTAGTAATTCTAAAAAGTCCCACACATTTTTTGTTTGTTTTGAGACAGGGTCTCACTCTGTGGCCCAGGCTGGAGTGCAGTGGCGTCATCATAACTCACTGCAAACTCCAACTCCTGAGGTCAAGTGATCCTCCTGCCTCAGCCTCCTGAGTAGCTGGGACTAACAGGCATGCACCACCGTGCTCAGCTAATTTTTTTATTTTTTGTAGAGATGGGCTCTCACTGTGTTGCTCAGGCTAATCTCAAACTCCTGGGCTCAAGTGATCCTCCCCCCTTGGACTCTCAAAGTACTAGGTTTGCAGGTGTGAACCACCATGCCCAGCCCACCCTCTTAGAAACTCACTAACACCAAATATTTTACAAAGTAGTGAGTATAAAATCATATAATGTTATGGCGCACAGCCTTTCATCTCATTCTTAAACAAAAAAAATCCACTGAAGAATTACTTTGACAAGTTAAAAACAGTCAAATTTTTGATAATTGTATTATTCTTATTTAACTGACTCTTGTTGACAGTATGTGGTTATTTTGAATTAAGTCTATATTGGTAGGATTAACATATCTTTTGAATGTGTGTGATACTAAACAAGCCTGAATGTGTGAGTAAAGGCACGATGCTTTTAGTTAGACATGGTGAATAAAATGTATCAGATGTAGGATTTTACCCTATTTGGCAGGTAATCAGATAGCCTGTTACTATTCATGGATGATAGAAGAAGACTTCAGACTCCTCGTTCAGAGAAAAATGACTTTATTATTAAATGCACAACAAGCAGCATGAACATCAGCACGTTTGTTGATTCCCCTTGCTACCAAGTCCCATAAGGTGACATGAATGTTCAAATGGATGCTGTATACAAAGTGGGTTTGCATCATACCTGAGGAACACTGAGCTTCGTGGATCCACCACTTCTTTAGCAATCATTAAATAAGCCTGATCTTTGTCCCAAAGAGAGACACCACCTTATCCCTACAAACTGATTTCTTATCTGTGAAAAATGGCCTGAATAAAGAGCATCCAGGATTTTTCATTCTTAGACAACCTGGTAAGATGAATAGGAGCATAAGAAACCTACAGAGGAATGTCTTTCAGCACTTTCATTTCCAGTATATTTGTTCAGTTGCTATTTGTAGCAACTAGTTTGTTCCTTTTTACTGCCTATATCATAATCATTGGGCCTCAAATTTCACCATCTCTGTGGTACTCTTTGATTTATAACTACAGTAGTAAATTTTAAAGAAATAATTGTATAATAGTAAGGGCTGCAAGTCCAAGTGGGGCATTGTATCTCTGTGTTTTTCTAGCAAACTTATTATTATGATATATTTAATTAAATTAAGGACTACACAAGGCCCCCTAAGGAAACATCGTGGATATAAATATACCCTGCAGACATCTCTCTATTGCTTTGTCCTCCATATTTTCAATCTTTTTATTCTTTAATGGCATACAGAGACTCTTCCTCAAAATGGTGCTTTGGTTTAGAGTCTAGAATTTAAACTTGGGCCACCAGTCAGTCTTATTAGCTTCATTTTGCGTTGGTTCACTCAAAACTGAAGGTGGTTGATTTGGTTGTTTTAAAATATGGCAGTTTCCAGATGTACATTTCTGCACTGTCTAAAACAATGATTCTCAGACTTTTTGGTCTCAGGACCTCTTTATACTCTTAAAAGTTTTTGAGGAGGTAGAGGATTCTGGGAAAATGGTAGGGTAGGAAGCAACATGAATCTGTCTCCCCACCTAGACGACAATTGCACTGGCAGAATCTGTCAGATGTAACTACTTTGGAATCCTGGAGTCTATTGAAGCTGTCCAGGGTAAGATGCGATTAGTAATAGTGGTGAATTTTGGTCCGTTTCAGCTCTTAGCTCAACAGTGGCTACCCATCCCCCAACCCTCCAGTTTCATGGTAGACAGCCATACACATGTTTCTGGAGCAGCTTGCACAAAGCTTCTATAGAAGCCAAGGTGGGAAATAAGGACTTTGTCCAAATATCAGAATTTGTGCTCTGATGACTGATCATTGATTCTGATCACAAAGGTGCAGACAAAGAGGTTATGGCCATTGTTGCTGCACTTCCCCCCCCCTGATTGTAAGCCCCTCCTTCCTCTGGCTAAAGTGACTGCCAGAGGGTGTAAAGGGCCAGCAGCTTTTGTTTTTCCCTTCATTTATCTCTTTTTCCCATTTTAGGAGCCAGACATTGAAGATTAGAGTATTCTTTTTTTTATTCCAGAATATTATGGGGGTACAAACACTTTGGTTACATAAATTGCCTTTGCGCTGCCCAGGTCAGAGCTATAAGCATGCCCATCCCCAGACAGCTTGCACTGCACCCATTAAGTGTGAATTTACCCATCCCCTCAATTCCCCTCCCACCTGCCTGACACCCAATGAATGTTACTTCCATATGTGCACGTAAGTTTTGATCGATTATTACCAATTTAACAGTGAGTACATGTGGTGTTTGCCTTTCCATTCTTGTGATACTTAGAAGAATGGGCTCCAGCTCCATCCAAGATAATACAAGAGGGTAGTTCACCATTTTTTATGGCTGAGTAGTACTCCATGGTATACATATACCACATTTTATTAATCCACGTGTATTGATGGGCACTTGGATTGTTGCCATATCTTTGCAATTGTGAATTGTGCTGCTATAAACATTTGAGTGCAGATATCTTTTTTATAGAATGTCTTTTTTTTTCCTTTGGGTAAATACCCAGTAGTGGGATTGCTGAATCAAATGATAGTTCTGCTTTTAGTTCTTTGGGGTATCTCCATACTACTTTCCATAGAGATTGTATTAGTTTGCAATCTTGCTAGCAGTATATGAGTATTCCTATCTCTCCACATCCACACCAGCATTTGTTGTTTTGGGACTTTTTGATAAAAGCCATTCTTACTGGAGTTAAATGATATCTCATTGTGGTTTTGATTTATATTTCCCTGCTGATTAGAGATGTTGAACAATTTTTCATGTTTATTGGCCATTAGTCTATCTTCTTTTGAAAAGTTTCTGTTCATATCCTTTGCTCACTTTTTAATGGGGTTGTTTGATTTTTTCTTGGTGATTTTCCTGAGTTCTACATAGATTCTAGAATATTCAAAAACAACTGCATATAGAGGGGAAATTCAAAAGTCTGCACATGTCCAGAGGAAGGTATAGGCACAGAAAAGATCTGAGAAAACTTTTAAGTTTATACCTCAGGTTGATCCTCAGCAGAGAGCACCTACAACAATAAAAAATAATAATAAAACCAAATAATAGGTGGAGAAGGGAAAGAATCTGAATTCTAGAAGGAACTTATCTGATTTCCAGAGTTATCACATTATTAGATTCAAATGTCTAGTTTTTAACCAAAAAAAAAAAAAAATCATGACATATACAAAGGAACAGGAAAGTATGGCTCATTGAATGAAATAAGCTCATTGGATGAAAATAAACCAAGAGGAACTGTCACTGAGAAAGATCTGATGGCAGATATACTAGACAAAAACTTTAATGCTACAGTTTTAAAGATCCTCAAAGAACTGAAAGAAAATATGGAAACAGTCAAGAAACTGATGTATCAACGAAATGGAAATATTGATAAGGAAAACACTTAAAAAGAAACTAAAGAAATTCTGGAATTAAAAACTACAGTAACTAAAATGAAAAATTCACTGGAGGGATTCAGAAGCAGATTTGAGCAGGTGTAAGAGAGAATCAGCAAATTTCAACATAGGACAATTTGAGCCTGAGGAAGAGAAAGTAAAAAAATTGAAGAAAAGTGAACAGAGCCTAAGGGACCTGTGAGACAACATCAAGCAGACCAACATATACATTATGGGAATCCCAGGAGGAGAAGAGAGAAAGGGAGAGAGAATATTTGAAAAAATAATGGCTCAAACTTCCCAAATTTGAGGAAAACCATGAATATAAACATCTAAGATCAACAAACTCCAAGTAGGATGAACTCAAAAAGACCCACACTGAGATCCATTATAATCAAACTGTTGGAAAGACAAAGAGAGAATTTTGAAAGCAGCAAGATAGAAGTGACTAATCATAAACAAGGTATTCTTATATTAGCAGATTAGTTATCAGAAACTTTGGAGATGAGAAGGTAGTAGAAGTGCTAAAAGAAAAGAAAAATACAGTCAACCAAGAACCCCATATCTGACAAAACTGCTCTTCAAAAGTGAGGAGAAATTAAGACATCATTCTCAGATAAACAAAAGCTGAGGGAATGTGTTATCATTAGACTTGCCCTGCAAGAAATGCTAAAAGGGCCGGGCGCGGTGGCTCACGCCTGTAATCCTAGCACTCTGGGAGGCCAAGGGGGGAGGATCGCTTGACGTCAGGAGTTCAAAACCAGCCTGAACAAGAGTCAGACCCTGTCTCTACTAAAAATAGAAAGAAATTAGCTGGACAACTAAAAATATGTAGAAAAAATTAGCCGGGCATGGTGGCACATGCCTGTAGTCCCAGCTACTTGGGAGGCTTGAGGCAGGAGGATTGCTTGAGCCCAGGAGTTTGAGGTTGCTGTGAGCCAGGCTGACACCACAGTACTCTAGCGTGGGCAACAGAGCAAGACTCTGTCTCAAAAAAAAAAAAAAAAAAAGAAAGAAAGAAAGAAAAGAAATGCTAAAGGGAATCCTGACGTTGAAATGAAAGGGTAACAGACAGTAACTAGGAGACTTGTGAAGTAATAAAGATCTCAGTAAAGATAGATACATGGGCAATTATAAAAGCTAGTATTATTGTTTAAAAAAAAAGGCTATTATTATTATAACAATGGTGTGTTTTGATTTTTAAATAACTTAAAAGAATGCATTAATTTAAGGCATTAAGGGATATTCTAATAAATCTTCACTAGATTAATTAATGCAAAGTTCTATTTGGACACACAGTGTATAAAGATATAATTTTATGACATCAACAAATGAAAGCAGTGTTGATGGAATTGTTAAAGGAGCAAAGTTTTTGTTACTGACGTTAAACTGGTATAAATTCAAATTATGTTATTATAATTTTAGGATATTAAAAGTAATCCTCCTGGTAACCACCAATAAAATAGCTAAAGAATATACCCAAAAGGCAATGAAAAAGGAATTTAAACAATTCACTACAAAAATCAACTAAACTGAAAAGAAGACAGTAATGGAGGAAATGAAGGACAAAAAAGCTATGAGGCATGTAGAAAACAAATAGCAAAATGACAGGAATTCCTTCTTAACAGTAATTACAGTTGACTTTTGAACAATGTGGAGGATAGGGGCACCAATCTCTGAAAAAGATTGGCCTTAATTTTATCAATACTACCTCCAAGTTTGACCATGTCTACTTCCAGACTGTAGAGGAGAAGCAGACATTTATGGGACCACTTTACAAAGATCAGATTATAAAGGAAGAAGGAGCTTAATGTCAGGAACAGATTGTGTAGCTGGTGATATTTTAATAAAAATCATTTTCCAGTGGGGGAAAAGAATAAAAATAAAAATGATCTTAAATCAGCAACCTAATGTTACAACTTAAGGAACTAGAAAAAGAGCAGATTAAACTCAAAGATAACAGAAAGAAGAGTAATAAAGACTGAGCAAAGATAAACAAAATAGAGAATAGAAAAAGAGAAAATTAATTAAACAAAAAGTTGATTCTTTGAGAAGATCAACAAAATTGACAAACTTTAGCTAGATAGACTAAGAATAAAAAGAAGACTCAAATTACTAAAATCAGAAATTAAAATGGGGGCATGACTACCTATTCTACAGAAATAAAAGGGTTTATAAATGAGTACTGTGAGCAGTTTACACCAACAAATTGGACAATCTAGAATGAAATGGACAAATTCCTAGAAATATAAAACTTACCAAAACTAAACTATGTGGAAATAAAAAATATGCATAGACCTATAACTATTAAGAAGATTGAATCAGTAATCAAAAAATCTCCCAAAAAAGAAAAGCCCTGAACCTAATGGCTTCACCAGTGAATTCTACCAAACATTTAAAGAACTAACACCAGTTCTTCTCAACTTTTCCACATAATTGAGGAGGGAATACTCCCTAACTCATTGTATGAGGCCAGCATTACCCTAACAGGAAAGCTAGACAAACACTACAAGCAAACAAAACTACAGACTTAATATCCCTTGTGGACATTGATATAAAAATCCTCAACAAAATACTAACTAGGCAAATTCAGCAGGATATTAAAAGAATTATATCCCATGATCAAATGGGATTTATCCCTGGAATACAAGGATGGTTCAATATATGAAATCGATCAATGTAATACACCACATCAACAGAATGGACATAAAACATGATCATCTCAATCAATGTAGAAGAAGCATTTGCAGAATCCTATACCCTTTCATGATTAAAAATATAAATAAATAAAAAATAACACTCAGAAAACTATTATAGGAATTGAAGGAGGCTACCTAAACTTGATAAAAGCCATATATGAAAAACCCACAGAGAATGTCATACTCAATAGTGAAAGACTAAAAACTTTTCTTCTATGATTAGGAACAAGGTAAGGATGCCCACTCTTGCCAGTTATCTTCTACATAGTATTGGAAGTCCTAGCCAGAGCAATGAGACTAGAAAAAGAAATAAAAGACATCCAAATCAGAAAGGAAGACATAAAATCCGTTTGCAAATGATAAGTTCTTATATGTAGAAAACCCTAATGATCTCACCAAAAAACTGTTACCAATGCAGCAAAATAGCAAGATACAAAATTAAGAAAGAACAGTCCATTGCATTTCTATATACTAACAACAAACAATCCAAAAAGGAAATTAAGGAAATAATTTCATTAACAATAGCATGACAAAGAATTACTTAGGAATTAACTTAACCAAGAAGGCCAAAGACTTGCACACTGAAAATGATGAAAACATTTCTGAAAGAAATTGAAGAAGACATAAATAAATGGAAAGATATTTCATGTTCATGGTTTAGAAAACTTAATAGTTTTAATATGTCAATACTACTCAAAGAGATCTGCTTATTTAATGCAATTCCTATCAAAATCCCAGTCATCTTTTTCTTTTTTTGCAAAAAATACAAAAACCCATCTTAATATTTATATGGAATCTCAATGGACCCCAAATAGCCAAAAATAATCCTGAAAAAGAACCAAAGTTCTACCTGATTTCAAAACTTATTTCAAAGCTACAGTAATCAAAACAGTGTGGTGCTGACATAAAGACTGACATATAGACCAATGGAATAGAATAGAGAGTCCAAAAACAAACCTCTACATATAAGGTCAATGATTTTTCAACAAGGAAAGCAAGACCACTTAATGGAGAAAGTACTATCTTTTCAACAAATAGTTTTGGGAAATTGGATATCACATGTGAAAGAATGAAGTTGTACCCTTAATTAACACCATATACAGAAAGCAATTCAAAATGGATCAAACACCTAAATGTAAAAGCTAAAACTATAAACTGTTAGAAAAAACATAGAGCAAAAGCTTCACAGCATTGGATTCGGCAATGATTTCTTAGATATGACACCGTAGGCAAAGACAACAACAAAAAAATAGACAAATTGGACTTCATGAAAATTTAAAACTTTTGTGCATCAAAGAACACAATCAAGAGTAAAAATGCTTCCTCTCTTCAAAACAGAAGAAAATATTTGCAAATAATATGTCTGATAAGAGATTTATCTTCAGAATAATAGTGAACTGTTAAAACTTTACAACAAAAAACTAAGCAGCCCAATTCAAAAATAGACAAAGGCCTTGAATAGATATTTCTCCAAAGAAGACATACAAATAGCCAAGAGGTATAAGAAAAGATACTCATCATCACTAATCATTAGGAAATGCAAATCAAAACTATAATGAGATACCACTTCACACCCATTCGGGTGGCTATTATCCCCTCCCTGCCAAAAAAGCCCAGAGAATAACAAGGGTTGGGGGGATGTGGAAAAATTAGAACTCTTATGCACTGTTGGTGTGAATGTAAAATGGTACGGTGCTGTGGCAAACAGTATCATGGTTCTTCAAAAAATTAAAAATAGAATTACCATATGATTTAGCAATTCCATTTCTGAGTATGCAATAGTCCCCCCTTATCTGTGATTTCACTTTCTGAGGTTTCAGTTACCCACAGTCAACTGTCATCCAAAAATATTAAGTGGAAAATGCAGAAATAAATAATTCGTAAGTTTTAAATTGTGCCTCATTCTTTTTACTGTAATGAAATCTCACACCCTCCTTCCTCTACCCAGGATGTCAGTCATCCCTTTATCCAGTATATTGATGCTTTATATGCTACCTGCCTCTTTGCCACTTAGTAGCCATCTTGGCTATCAGATCAAAAAAATATAGTACCACATATTTAGGGCTTGGTACTATCCACAGTTTCAGGTATCCACTGTGGGTCTTCAAACATATCCATGCAGATAAAGGGGGACTACTGTATACCCAAAAGAATTGAAAACAAGGTCTCAAAGATTTTTTTGTATACCCATATTCATAGCAACACTATTCACAAAAGCCAAGAGGTGGAAACAACCCAAATGTCCATTGATGGATGAATGGAGAAACAAATACACACACACAGACACACACACACACACACACACACACACACACAGACACACACATACATACATACATACATACAGTAGAATATTATTCAGTCTGAAAAAGGAAGGAAATCTTGTCACATGCACCAACATGGATGAACCTTCAGGACATTATGTTAAGTGAAATAAGCCAATCACAAAAAGCTAAATATTATATGATTCTACTTTTAAGAGATATTTAAAGATATCAAATTCATAGAAACAGAAAGTGGTTACTAGGGATTATGGGAATGAGGAAAAGGGGAGTTGTTTAAGGGTAGAGAGGGTTTCAGATTTACAAAATGAAAAAGTTCTAGAGATTTGTTTGACAACAATGTGAGTATACTAACACTACTAACTGTACACTTAAAAATGGTTAAGATGGTAAATATTATGTGTATTTTACCGTAATAAAAAGAAATTATTAAAAAGTTATTGAGGATCCCAAAGAACTTTTGCTTATGTGAGTTATACTTATTGATACTTACAATATTAGAAATTAAAACTGAGAAATTTTAAAAATATATTGACTCATTTAAAATTATAATCTTAAACCATTGCATTACATATTAACATAAATAACATAGTATTTTCATGAAAATGACTATATTTTCCAAAACGAAAACAATTTAGTAAGAAGGGTGACATTATTTTTCATTTTTGCCAGTGTCTAATGTCTGGCTTAATAGAAAACAATTTCTGTATTCAATCTGTTGTATATGTTGTTTTAGTTGTAGTCTATGAGGGAAATTTGACTTTGCTCAGATATATAGTTAGGAAAGTAAAGAGAATTTTAATACTTTTCAAATAATTGGAGACTGTCTTCTTTGATACTGCACCAAAACTCACAAGTGATAGTTTAAGTTAGTCGCTATGTGGAATCTGAAACCGTACATCGGCTTATGTGGCATTTTTAACTGCAACCTTTATTGACGTGTGATTTTATAACAGCATGCATTGTTCATTTGGAAAACATTGATTCTCCTACTGATGCAAATCTTCCACGTGTTGTCATATTTGACTACACAATATAAAGAACAACATTTGTTAATGTCACCAGCAATAATCTCTAGGGAAGAAAAAAAAGGTTGGGAGGGAAGGGGCACAAAAATGGGACAGCTTCTGGGGTGTTGGCAAAGTTCTAATTCTTGTGGTATCATGATTTTCTAGTAATCAATTTGTTCTTTGCTTTATAGTTTCAGGCATGAATTCCTAAACAATACAGTTTAGTTTTGACTGTTTTTTAATTTTATGTAAATGGAATCATGGTATGTACATATTTGTACCTGTTTTGTTCAGTATTATGTTTTAGGATTAAACATGTATATTTCGTGTGTGTGTGTGTGTGTGTGTGTGTGTGTGTGTAGTATTTCACTGCCTGAATAGACCATATTTTGAAACCCATGTTATCATTGATGAACATTTATGTTATTTTCAGATTTGGAAAATTTTAAACAGTGCTGCTGTGAACATTTTTGCACATGTATTCTATTCTCTATAAGCATGCGTTTCTATAGGATATAAACCTAGGAAATGCTGGGTCATAGAATATGCACGTTTTCAAATTTAGCATAATAGATGATGCCAGAGTTTTTTCATCAGCCCTATAAGAAAGCTCCTTTGCTCCATATCCTTGCCAACACTTGGTATTTTTAATTTCATTACAATTTTCTTTTATCTCAATTAAAAGACTTTTTAAATGTTCAGCCCTTCTGGGGAGAATTGTGCAGTAGTACCTTGTACAATCCTCTGAATACTAATGTGACAGAGCAAATTTTCATATTTGCTGGATATTTGGATTTCTTCTTTTATAAAGTGCAAATTCAATTTTTGCCCATCTTTCTTTTGGTTGACCTTTTCTTACTGATTTGTAGAGGTTCTTTGTATATTCTTGCTGCAAACCCTTTTGGGGGGAAGATATGTATAGTTATTTGGCCCCAGGTTTACTTAACTTTAAAGATAGGAAATACAGTATGTTAGCATTATAGCATCAGATAGGCTGGACCACATTTTAGCCCTTTATGAGATGTTCAATTGTAAGATGACAAGACAGGTGGGTAAGTGTGGACCACTCTGCCCTATAAGGTACGGGATCTTGTAACAGTCTTCACACTAAACTGTCAGGTCTCCCAAAAGACATGCTTGGTTGCATGAATCATACTAAGCTTAGGGAAGCTACAGCCTTTGTTTTTCAATAGACATTTATGGTTTATTCATAGGCCTTCAAGTATAGATGCAGTTCATCAAGCTGGAGTCAGTTTTACAATAAATAATATTGCCTGTTAATACAGCTGACATCTTACATTGAGCATAATCCAATATATTTCCGTGGAAATGGTATTGGAAGAAGGTAAATTTGAGGTCATTTCCTCATGGAGAAAGAATTTAGTCCTGTTGGTTAACCTTTTCTCCCTGGAAAAAATTGGTGTCTTTATAAAACTGAGTATTCTAATCCATGAATGTGGTATATCTCTTCATCTCTTTAGGTCTTATTTACTTTCTCACAATAAAACTTGATGGTTTTTTCATAGCAGTCACGTAGATTAATTGTAGATTTGTGCCAAGTAGTTGATTTTTTTTAAGCCACTGTGAATGGTTTTCAAATTTTTAGTTTCTACTTTTGTTAATGTATAGGAGCGCAATTGGTTTTACACATTTATTTTATATTCAACAACCTTGCTAAATTCTCTTATTAATTCTAATAAATTATCTATAAATTCTTTTGGATTTTCTACATATGTAATTATTTTTAAATAATGTTTTATGATTTTATTTCTTTTCTAAAATATATACCTTTGTATCTTTTTCTGACCTTAATACACCAGCTAGGACCTCCAGTACGATATTGAATAAAAGTGGTAATAGATTCTCGATCTCAAAGGGAAAACTTTAAATATTTCATCATTGTAATATTTGCTATAATCTTTTTATAGGAAGCTTCTATACTACTACAAGTTTGCTAAGATTATTTTTTAGAATATAAATGGATATTAATTTCATTAAATGCTTTTCTGAATCTAGTTAGATGATAGTATTATAATATTTTCCCTATAATCTCTTAATGTGTCCCTCAGTAGAGTTGCTAATGTTAAGCCAAATGTGCATTCCTAAGGTAAGTTTAATTTGCCCAAGATGTATTATCCTTTTTTTATAAATTACTAATATTTTCAATAAGACTTTTGCTTCTATATTCATAACAGATTTTCCTGTAATTTGCCTTTTCCTATTGAGTTTTGGTATAAAGATTTACTAGGCCCATGAAATGAGTTAAAAAATAAACCCATTTTTCTTGTTTTCTGGAAGAATTTATATAGTATTAGAGATATTTCTTCCTTAAATGAATGTTTGGTGAAACTTATTAGTGAAACCAATTGGAATTTTCATTGTGGGAAGGTTTTTAATTACAAATTCAATTTCCTAGTCCCAGCTACTTGGGAGACTGAGGCAGGAGGATCACTTGAGCCCAGGAGTTTGAGGTTGCAGTGAGCTACAGTGACACCACTGCACTCTACCCAGAGCGACAGAGTAAGACTCTGTCTCAAAAAAAAATAAAAATAAAAAACACATTCAATTTCTTTCACAGTTATAGAACTATTTAGGTTTTCTGTTTCTTTCTTGAATCTATGGCAGTAAGCAATATATTTCTAGGAATTTGCTTCCCTCTTTCTTTCTTGGTTATTCACACTAGAGGTTTAATTGACTTTGTCTTTTCAAGAGCAACTTTTGGCTTTGCTGATCTTCTCTATTGCATTCTTAGTTACCATTTTATTATTTTTGCTCTCATCTTTATATTTCATTTTTTTTCTATCTTTGGGAGTAGGGGGTAGGGCTTGCCTTGGATGGGGAGTTCACCAAAAGTGTAGCTCTACCTTTCAACTCACTCTTCCTGGTCAACCATTGTAAAAACAGCACTGACAGCTTCACTTACTCTCTAGTTTTCTAGTCTCTCCATATCTTGACTTGGAGATAATTATTTGATGTTTATTAGAAGTTTTTAAAAAATATTTTGTACAGCTTTTTAAAAAAATTGTGTTCAGAGCAAGGGTAATCCTTAAGTGGAAGTTCCTTCCAATATTATTTTAATTATGGTATAATCTTTCTGATTGCCTAGCAGTAGAATAACAAAGCCTAACTTCAGTTTTACTATGAGAATACAAAAGTGATTTAAATGAAAACACTTTGAAAAAAATGAAGACCAGTACAGATACAAATGTTCTTATTGTTCTTCTGCTGTTTTGGGGGACTCACCAAATGCTAAGATATATCCAAAGTTCCCTCAAATGTGATTTGCAGTAATTGGGAAAAGTCTCCAAGAATCAGTAGTAGGGAGACCAAACTGTCTTACAACTTTGGCAATGGTAGTGTATAATCTTATTGCCCTGGACTTAATTAGCTCTTGTTCTAGTTCTAGCTAGTAATCTGAAATCTAATAGAATGGACAGAATACTCTTATACAGAATTATTAACAGAATACTCTTGAGGTGTAAATTGTTTGGATCAGTCGCCTTTTTTGAATCAATTCATTAAACATACACAGGACAGTGATCTAAGCTCTGAAGTGGATAAGAAGTTGACCAAGGTATTTGGTAGTCTCAAGAAATTTAGTTTGTGGGGAAGTCCTAAAACTGCATTATCTTGAAATGTGAAATGCATGTTGTTTAAAAGCACAGGCTTTGGAGTGGGAACACTTTGTGTAGATTCTAACTCCTCTGCTTCCTAGCTGTATAACTTGAGCTTCCTCGACTGTAAATTGGAAATAAGGCCTATTTCAAAGGAGTTGTGAGGATTAATAGAGTTAATCCATGTAAAGGACTTAACATTGTATGTGAGACATAGTTCAGTTTATATTTTATGAGTTAATGAAAAATTAATAAGCCTTTTTGTAGAGAGAAGAACTGAATATATTGTATTGAATGTATTGTAGTAAAAGAAAAATCTAGTAAGTGCTGAAAGAGAGATACAGAGTCAAAGGAACATTGAAAAAGACTCCCTACTGACTGGGAATTGGGAGATTTCATATAGGAGATGACATTTGAGTAAATCTTGAAGGCAGAGTGAAATTATAGCAGTTATACTTGGGACAGAAGATAATCTATGTGGAGGTGATGATCTATATGACCAAAGATTGATGGTGGGGGAGCTGGGATTTAGGCAAGAAAGCATAGCGATTTTAAAGAATGGTAAATAATCCTAGAGAGAAAACACATTGAAAAAGATTTGGTATTCAATGCTTATCATTTTGTATGTTATCGAGAGCCATTAGAGACTTTGAGCTGTGCTTTAAGAAGACTGATGCTAGGCAGGCGCAGTGGCTCATGCCTGTAATTCCAGCACTTTCTGAGGCTGATGTGGAAGGATCGCTTGAGGCCAGGAGTTTGAGACCAGCCTGAGCAAAAGCGAGACCCTAGCTCTACAAGAAAATAAAATATAAAAAAAAATTAGCCAGTCATAGTGGTACACACCGATAGTCCCTGTAGCCCTAGCTACTTGGGAGGCTGAGGCAGGAGGATCACTTGAGCCCAGGAGTTCAAGGCTGTTGTGAGCTATGATCATGCCACTGCACTCCAGCCTGGGTGACAGAGCAAGACCTTGTCTCAAAAAAAAAAAAAAGACCCATGCTGATGACAATTGGTCAGGTAAGTGAGAATTTGGAAGAAGGAAGACCTGTGAGGAAGATTTTATGATAGCCCAAGCAAAATAATAACAAAAACCTTACAAAAACAGGACCAAAACTACCCATAAATTATCCAGTAAGAAATAATAGGTGAAGAATTCAAAGGTGATTCTGAGATGAAAAGTCTAGACAATGAGACAATAGCAGTATCATTTGCAAAGAAAGAAGATGGTGAGTAGTGTGGAAAAAATAGAGCAAGGCAAGGGGAATTCGTAGTGCTGGGTTTTGGGTTGGGTGATGGAGATGGGTTGCATTATTATGTAGGGTGGTCAGAATAGGCATAATGGGGAAGGTTGCATTGGAGTTAACTATGCATATATCTTTAGAGGAGAGCACCAGGTAAATGGAACAATCTATGCAAAGGCCCTAAGGTGGGAATGTGTCTGGAATATCCAAAGAACAACAAAGAGGACAGTGTGGTTCCTTTTTCAGAAAGACATGGTTGCAGATGCTGCAGAGCTACGCACATAAACACACACAGGCGCACATAAACACACACACGCACACCACCACCACCAGCACCCCACCAGAGGTGCTGATTTACTGAATTAGAATTACCCAAACCAGCTGCAGTATAAAGTCCTAGGTAAAGATGTTTGCTGACTTGATCACAGAAGTAAAAGAAAAGAATCTCGAAGTGAAAAGACAGTTTGGATGCATACCAAGACTTCGAGACTCACTATAAGAAAAACACCTTGTGGTGAAGGTTCTAAGACATGGGATCACTCCCAGAAGAGAATTCACAAGTGACTCATTGACTTGCACAGTCCTTCTAAGATTGTTAAACAGGTTCCTTCCACCAATGTTGACCTAACAGTTGAGGTTGAAGTCACCATTGCAGATGTTTAAGTCAACTATTAAATATTTTAATAAGTTGGTTATCAGTTGTTTTTTAAAAAAAAAAAAAAGGTCAGTATGGTTGAGAGTGATCAAGGGAGAGAGTGGTATATATGATCAGAGAGGTCATGGGCAGGAGAAAAGTGAGGCAGATCTTGTTAACTACAACACTGTGAAACAGGTACCATTATAATCCCCATTTCACATGAGGAAACTGAGATATAAAGAAGCCAAGTAACATGTTGCATCTGTTGTAGGATCAAAAGCTGGCTGTAACAAGTAACAAACTATTTCATCCTCTTATATACTAAAGGTTTCAAAATGATTTAATTGATAATTTATTTATGACCTCTGCAAAATATTAGATGAAAGGTCATCAGTGTCGGAGTGGATGATTCATTTAGCAATGGCTCTACTTTAATTTTTTTTTCTTTGCAAACCAACATGACCATTTATAGGGCTTGTAATTTCATCAAAGTTTCTTCAATTGCCTATGACCTCTTTGTGTTAGAAGTACATTAAGCACCGCTTAATACTTCTGTGTTAGAACCGATTCAAATTTTGGTTTAGTTCTTCTAGATGTTTCATATTAAGGATTCTTAGAAACAGAGATATGTTCATAATCATAATGACATTGCTAGATATATTTTCCTTAAATCTTATGTATAGAAAGCCATTCTGGATCATATGGTGATAATGACATTTATACATTACCTATGTACATGCTACTGATAATTGAAATGAATCGATGTAATGATAGTTGCTGATTATCTGGCCCATGTACATGCTACCCACACTTGGAATAAATCAATGCCTTAATAATATAATTTGATATAGAAAAACATTTTAACAAAGACAATTCTTTAAGTAATAGAAAAACCTAAGAGAAAGTGTTTGTGCCTAGTTCAGTGGTCCCTTAGCTTATCCATAGACAACTCTCCACTCTACTTCCAGGTTAAGTGACTAGAGGGATTTGAAAGTCACAGTGGAAAAGGTGAAAAGGTACTTAATAGTTCATTTTCATATATGTTAGATTGCTAGTTAAAAGAGCTATTATTTACTCTAAAGTATGTTTACTACTTTAACCTCCTTCATTTTAAGTAGAATTGATCCAAACTTGTTGATTTTTATGACCTGTGAAGTTTTCAGAATTGACCGTGTGGAGGTGATTAAAGAACAGTAGTACTTTGCTAGATTTATGGTTGTTTATGTAATAATTTGTTAATCTGGCAGTTAATAAAAAATGAGAAGTTACATCCTTGGTGTTTCTTAGTAGTTGTCTCACAGAAGCAGTGAATACGTAAATCATAATTATGTGGATTGATGATGTTAATTGTTTGGCATTAACATGCTTTTGTCAAGTGGGGGCATCATTGGTCTTTCTTAAAGCAGTCTGGTAAGAATAGTTTGTTAAACTTAAATGATATTAGGGGTAAATATTAATAATTTTTCTTCTCCTTTCACCCTACTTTAAAGGGCCTCTATTTTATGTCTAAGTTTTATCATAGCTAGCACTTATAATTAATAGCAACATTTAAAGGCCAGAAACAGTAGTTTTCTTTATAGTTTTCTATTGTATCAGCCTCTAAAGTTATCATCACAAAATGCAGTTACAATTCAGTAGAAGAAAAAATGACATGGTCTTAAGAATAATGCAAGTTTAGAATAAAATCTTACATAGTCTTAGTTTTATTATCATTATTGTTCTTTTAAGTATATGACCATGGGGACAAATATATGCTTAAGATTTAAAACATACACACACAACTAACTCACTTCATATTCAAAAGTAGCTCTCAGTGGTAATTAAAAGATATTTTGAGCATATTGAAAATACATATTGTTATGTGTTGTTGCTACCAGCACCTGACTGTTATGAATAACTCTGAAACTGTTTTGCCACCATTAAATTTATAGATAAGAAGGATGTTTGAATATATTGTCATTGTGTTATTTGTTTAAAATACATATATGATTACTGTATTTTAAAAACTTAGGATGATTTTAATCTCTCCACTACTGCAAATTTATCCTACAGTTAGATTTCAAATTGCATTATTTTTAATCTAGCCAAAACTAGAACTATATTTATACACGATTGCATTGGGGAAAATTTTTTGGGTGTGAGAGTTATACAGACATTCAGCTTTAAATATTTAAATACTTTAACATGATGTTTCTGTCAATAAAGCTCTTGGCATGTTCTTACGTATAAGTTTAAAATCTTGCATCCTTGTCAGGCAAATGCCATGGGCTAAAACTGAAGATAATAACTTAAGATTTATGTCTTCTTCTTGGAGGTTACAGTTGTTGTGAATTGACAGTTTTGAAGGACCTAAACTGACATCAAAGAGTTCAAATGATCTGGTTAGGTCAATTAATGTTAATTTTCATCTTCCATTAAATTCTTTTAAATGTTTTCCTCTTTTTCTTTTTTCCAGCCAAGTCCTATACCAAGTCCTGTTTTGGGGCAAAAGCCAAATGCTAGTCAGTCACTGCTTGTATGGTGCAAAGAAGTTACTAAAAACTACCGGGGAGTGAAAATCACCAATTTTACTACATCATGGAGAAATGGTTTATCTTTCTGTGCAATATTACACCACTTTAGACCAGATTTAATGTAAGTAGAAACATTTTTCATTCCCTATAAATATTTTGTAAATAATAGACATTTTTAAAAAGGACATAACATAATTTCTTAGCATGTGTCCTGAAATACTTAACTTTTATGTTTCTATTTTATTACCCACACCTCTTGCTTTTTGAGAGAAGAAATGTATGCCAGAAGGAAAAGTTCTTCCTCTTGCTACCTAAAATCAATCTTTTCTCTTTTTAAAGAAAATGGTTTTTCTCCTTAATCTCATACAAAGAACTGACTTCAAATTATTATGAAAATTATGTTAGTGTTAAAATGAGATGAGACAAATAACCCTGTAGCTCTTTGTACATTGACAAAAAGGGATTACCTCATGGTAAACTTGGTTGTCAAGGCTAGTCTCTGGTCCCCTGCCTTAACTTCTCTTTTAGATGGAAAGCTTCAGGCAATGAAACATGTAATCACTGTTTTTATTTATTTATTTATTTCCTTAATTTTCCACACTATTAGTTTTGTTGATTGGATTGCTGTGAAATTGCTAGTTACTCTTTGGTATTATTGCATGTCAAATTTTTAGATTCAGTTTGTTTTTAAAACAGCTGTTTTTATCAAATACTGTATATACCCACTGTGCCATTTTCTCCCTCAGTGACTACAAGTCTCTGAATCCTCAAGATATTAAAGAGAACAACAAAAAGGTAAGAATTGCTGAGGAAAAAAAATACATCATTTCAATTTTGGCTTCTCTGCGGGTTTTTATTAATTTGAAGAAAGTGAGGCTGTTTTGTGAAGTCATAACTACAGCTCACAGAAAGTTGTCTGCTTCCTGCAGTTCAAATAGGATGCATGGTCTACTCTGATTTTCCTTGGACTTTAAAGATCACGACAAGTGTCAGGCTGGCGTCAGATTATAATGTGTATATGACCTTTATTAACAGTAAAATATTTGTTAAAGCGTATTCCTTTTATTCTAAGATTTAGCTTTTAAAAAATGTACCCAAAACTGGTATGCCATAACTATTATGTAAGTTTGGAAAAATATGTTAGGAAGGGATGAAAGCAGGAGCCTAATGGGAAGCCAGAGAGACTGCCTAGGTTCTTAGAAGCAAAAAGAGGTATAAATATTGGTTCTTTTCATTTTCTGGTAAACTATATACAGTCATGCACTGCATACTGACGTTTCTGTCAATGACAGACCTCATATACAATGATGGTACCATAAGATTATAATCATGTATTTTTACTGTACCTTTTATATGTTTAGATATGTTTTGATACACAGATACTTAACACTGTGTCACAATTGCCTGTGGTATTCAGTAACATGCCATACAGATATGTAACCTAGGAGCAACAGGCTAAACTGTATAACCTAGGTGTGTAGTAGGCTATACCATCTAGGTTCACACATCAAAATTGCCTGACAATACATTTCTCAGAACGTATCCTCATGGTTAAATGACACATGACTGTATATTTTTCCATATAATTAATTAATATACTGAGATCATAGCTTCCCAACGGGTATTGGGGAGGGGGTGGAGATGGGTATTGAGCCTTTTAGCCATCAGGGCAGCTGTGTAGGGCTGAGTTGCTGGACCACCCCCAGGGCTAGCTGACCATGGCTATAGGCTGACTTATCTGTTTAACCCAGTGCAAGTACAGTGTGATTTTCTGTGCACAGTGAGGGAAGCACCTAACTCAGCACACAGTAGGTACTCAGTGTTCTTTTGCACTGAATTGAATTCTTCATCTGAAAAACTAATGAAATGTATTGTTGCTTAGACTAGGAGTTATTAATCTATGATCTGTGGATAAAATTCAGGGGTACTTGAACATGGTTGGGGGAAAGAATACATTTTATTTTTCTAATTCTTCAACTGAAATTTAGCTTTTCCTTCAGTTATAAATTTAGGCAACAAACCACAATAGTATTAGCCATGCCTGAGACTATGTCACCTTTAGAAATCACAGATATTTTCACATCATGCTACAGTTGTTGCAGGTATCTCCAAATACCTTTTAAGATTTTCTCTTCTTCAAAATTATATTAATTAATGTATTCATTAAAGGCACATATATTACTATTTCTCAAATTTGGTTTAACTAATATTTTCATGGTTGTATTTCTCAGTATAATTGGTTTCTTTTGTAATTCTATTTTATACACACAAAACATTATTTTGAGAAGGGATCCATTGCTAAAAAGGCTCATGAGACAAAGTAGTTAATAATCTCTGGTCTAAAGTTTTTAACATACTTTAAATTAGATAATTAAAACCACTAGTGATAAAAAAAGAAGTCTTAGATTTTGATAGAAGTTCAGTAACAGCCTATGTCTATTAAAGTGAAATGCCTTCTTTTTCATTAATTAATGAATTAATGATTAAATTTTGTATTAATAAAAGAATTTGAATCAAAATAATTTTTTTTAAGAAATGGGGTCTCACTCTGTCACCTAGGTGAGTTTAATTGGCACAAACATAGTTTACTATAACCTCGAACTCCTGGGCTCAAGCGATCCTCCTGCCTTAGCCTCCTAAAGTGCTAGGATTACAGGTGTGGGCCACTGCGCCCAGCCTCAAAACAATTTTTTACATTTATTGCTCTCTAAAGGGAAAAATTTGTGTAGCCATCAAAAAGTTATTGTTTCTTTGCAAATACATATTGCTGGCCCTGGAGTAATACATTTAAAAACTGCCAAGCTTTTACCGAAATATGCCACCAAAAGTAATCTATAAAAATCAGTATAATTTTCTTTATAGGAATCACTCTTCTCATGAGCACATTACAAACTAAGTCATTCTCATGAATTATTTCTTATATAATTTTGGAGATCCTAAGTCTATTAAAGTGAAATGCCTTCTTTTTTATTAAGTTATATATATTTTTTTTTTCTTTCTTTTTTTTTTTTTTTTTGTGAAACAGAGTCTCACTCTGTTGCCCCAGCTAGAGTGCAGTGGCATCATCATAGCTCACTGCAACCTCCAACTCCTGGGCTCAAATGATGCTCCTGCCTCAGCCTCCTGAGTAGCTGGGACTACAGGCACGTGCCACTACGCCTCACTAATTTTTATATTTTTAGTAGAGATGGGGTCTTGCTCTTGCTCAGGCTGGTCTCGAATTCCTGAGCTCAAGCAATCCTCTCACCTCAGGCTCCCAGAGTGCTAGGATTATAGGCTCAAGCCACCACGCCCAGCCTAAATTATTAATATATCTTAAATATGACAGTTCTTTACCTACATTTTCTTGCATTTGAATGAAATGCTAGGCTGATTTAAATACAGATATAAGCATTATAAAATAAACCATTATTATTTTTATAAAGTAGAGCTATAAACTTACTGTTCAAAATTTTGAAAAGAAAACATTGTTGATTTTACCTACCTATGTATTTTTAAAGAATATGGGGAATCTCATTAAGGCTTAAGTCACACTTTACATTAATTTTTCATGAACTTAATAATAGTGAGCGTATCTTGGATTTGCATATTACTACATAGAGAAGAATATGCCATTAAAAGTTTTTTTCAATTATCTCTTCTAGGGCAGATAATCATGGCTTTTGGAAAGGCATTTAACTTTGATGATTCTATTCATTGCACTATTTAATAAATAATTGTTACATAGTTTTCCTTTTTTATCACTTGCAACTTCTTGCCTGATATCTACATTGAATATCTCAGTTGCTACCTCCAGATTACTTCAGTTTCACACAGTTCTTCCCAAATGACCCCATGTGCCCTTGATTGGACTTAAAGTAGCACAGGAAACAATGCCTGTGTCTTAAGTTCCATGTAGATGCATAATATAACTGGCAGTAACTCCTCCTTACCAATTAAATAACAGATAGGCATGAATTTACTTGGAAAGACCTCTTTTTTCTCCACACACAAACAGCTAAAAAGATAGTATGTGGTTGACCATAGCAAAAGAGGTTAACCTATGGGGAAATTCTTTTATAAAGTCTTGACCTCACTTACAAGAAACCTGGTTTGTTTTTAAATGTTTTTTAGTGCAATTAGTGTACCTAAAATGAATTGCTACATGAAGCAAAACACCAGCAGGAGTTTCCCCACAAGGAAGTTAATCATTTTCCCAGGTCTGTAAAAAGCGCTGAATAAAAAAAGATATTTACCTGTGACATCTGATCTTAACCAATATGTCAGTGTTTTAGATAATTGGGAAATGTTTAGAATACTGCCTGTGGTGCTTTTCCTGATGGTCTGCAATTGATGTCTGTCAATCAAGTTGTCAAGAAGACACATGAGGAAGAAAATGACTTTAATTTTCCTAAAACATGTAAAATAACAAACAAGCCTATACATGCACACCAACTGAGCCATTTTCTCTAGTAAATATTTTGAGGTACCTATATTATGAAGCCTAGTGCTGTGAAAATTGAAGAGGTTTTTAGTATCACAATTTATATTTCATTTTCTTTCTTTCTTACTCCACAACATTTATTAAACTACAGGAAGAATATGAGACAAGGATTAAATTCAAAGGTAGAAATGTACTTTAACATGTAAATGCAAAAGACTGATTTCCTTCTAAATTGTTATATAATTTCCTAACATTCCTTTTAAGAAAAACTTTGAATTATGATCCTAAATCTAGGTTGTTAAAAAGAATAGACATTTTACATCCCAAAGCAAGAATATATCTAGAGGATTCTTACTTTCTCTGTGAGTATATCTAAACCTCTAGCTGTATATTTTTAATGCTTCCTAGCAACACAATGTTGTTTTCAAGGGTTACTTCAGGATAGTAATAATTAATTGTAAATTGAGAAACAGCTTTGATTCTTGAAAACTAGAAAAACCTGATGTTCCACAGTCATTTAAAGGTGAACAAAAAGTAATACAATGCAGCCTTACATTCTCAACTGAGTTGTAGTACTCAAAACATTTCATTCTTTCCAGAATGGATGAAGTAAAAATGAAGTCACCCTTACTATGAAAGTCAATCTTAATTGAGCATTTAAAAAATGTTTCTGTGTTTTTAGGCTTAAGTAGCGTTTATTTGTATTTTATATTATATAATCTAGAGATTCTTTTGACTAGCTATGCTTTTTCTTCACAAATCACTGCAATTACATGGCTGTGGAAACGAGAGATTGATAGGAATGATAAAGCTCAGGATGGATTGATTAGTTTAATATTTCTTTATACCTTAGTTCCTTATCTCAAAAATCCATTCTGAGATTTTTTTAAAAAATTTAACTGTCATTTTTTATTTCCTTCATTGGAAAAGAATATTTCAATTGTTATTTAGTAAACATTTTTCCCTTGCTTGTACCCACCTTGTACTATTTCTGACTCTTAGAATTGTATTCTTTTCTTGTGACATAATATCAGTAACATTATGTACCCTCCAATAACAATAAAAAACCTATTGAAATTTTGCTATTTTAAAATATATGGATTATCTGAACTGTTCAATATACCTTTTGTTTTTCCTTCCTTTGAAGGCGTACGATGGATTTGCCAGCATAGGAATTTCCCGGTTATTGGAACCTTCTGATATGGTTTTATTAGCAATTCCTGACAAACTGACTGTTATGACGTATCTCTATCAAATAAGGGCACATTTCAGTGGCCAAGAACTAAATGTTGTTCAGATAGAGGAAAACAGCAGTAAAAGCACATACAAAGTTGGAAACTATGAAACAGATACAAACAGTTCTGTTGATCAAGAAAAATTTTATGCAGAGCTTAGTGATCTGAAACGGGAGCCTGAACTGCAACAGCCTACCAGCGGAGCAGTAGACTTCTTATCACAGGATGACTCTGTATTTGTAAATGATAGTGGGGTTGGAGAGTCAGAGAGTGAGCATCAGACTCCTGATGACCACCTTAGTCCAAGCACAGCCTCCCCTTACTGTCGCAGGACTAAAAGTGACATAGAACCCCAAAAGTCTCAGCAGAGCTCTGGAAGGACTTCAGGATCCGATGACCCTGGAATGTGTTCCAATACAGATTCAACCCAAGCACAGGTTTTGTTAGGCAAGAAGAGACTATTGAAAGTTGAGACTTTAGAATTAAGCGACATGTACGGTAGTGATAAGAAAAAGGATATGTCTCCACCCTTTATTTGTGAGGACAAAGACGAGCAAAAGCGTCAGACTCTAGACATCAGTAGTAACTTGGAGAAAGAAAAATTAGAGAATTCCAGACTCTTAGAATGCAGATCAGATCCTGAATCACCTATCAAAAAACCAAGTTTATCTCCTACTTCTAAACTTGGATACTCATACAATAGAGATGCAGACCTTGCGAAGAAAAAACGCACTTCCCTGAGGCAGACAGAGTCTGATCCAGATGCTGATAGAACAACTTTAAATCATGCAGATCATTCTGCAAAAACAGTCCAGGTAAGTGAGTTAGAATGATGAATACATATATTTAGTAAATAGTTACTCTGTGTTTTGGTTTCTTTTTTGCGTTCATAGAACACAATAAGACCTTACGAATGATTAAAGATGAGGTATAATTTCCATTATAGAAAAACCTGAAATACACCTGCTCTGTATTTAAAGTTTATAATATAATATTTTAAGCCCACAAATAAATCCCAGTTCTCAACTTTTGTTTGTTTTTAAAGTCGTTATTTTTTTATTAAAATATATTAACAGCTAATGGATTTATTATGGCTATTTCTAAATGAAAAAAGTAAATATTTATAAATTTCTCAGTTTTAATTTCCCAAATGACAAATATCAATAAATATAACCCACATAAGCAAAAGTTCTTTGGGATCTTCAATAATTGATAAGCATATAAAGGGATTCTGAGACCAAAATATTTGGAGACCTCAGAATTACAGCATTTCTCCACAACTGTCCCTGGGATTTTCTTCCAAGTCATTAATACTCGCTTCTTTACTTTACCAGAAGGTGCCAAGATTTTCAGACAATAACCTGGAGTTATAATTCTTTTTCAAATAGTACTCAAGTGGTTGTTGACTGAAACATCAAGAAATTGTCATCAGAAATATTAAGCAATGTACAGGTAGACAACTATGTCTTGACTACCACCTGAATGACAGAAATTGTAAGATGCTATCACTTAAAGTTTTCAGAGATGTTGAGAAAAAATTTGCATCTTAGAATCAAAGAAATATAGTAGCTATCAAAGCAAGCTCCTGTTATCCTAATCAAATCTCAAATCAAAGGCCCTAAGTAGCTAAACCTGTCTGAAAGTTTTCAGGACAGCATAGTGTCCATACGTAGTAGATAAGCAATAAACATCTAGTGATTGACAGTTGCAAAATTTGATAAGCCCAAATTGTAATATCCAATACAGATTTTTCTTATAAAGCAGATTTTAAGGCAGATGTGTTTAGTTAAAGTTAGAAATTGATCAATGTTTAAAAATTAAAAATACTCTGGACTGGGAATCAGTAAACCTGTATTCTTATTTTGGCTCTGCCAATAATTAGCAGTATGACATGTTAACTAGCCATTTAAACTCTCTAAATCTTACCTTCGACATATTAAATGAAATAATCTTTAAGAGCCCTTTTAGATCTAAAACTCTATCATGCTGTGATTCTGTTCAGATGATTAAAGTGCTGTACTGGATGATAGAAGCAACATCTGTTTATAGCTCTATAGATGATTGCTCATTGGCCATATGTTTATTGGTCAGAATTTTGCTTTAGAGTGCTTTCAAGGGTTTTCTTAGCACTAGTTTGGCAAAAGTAATGTCTAAGAACAAAAATTGTAATATAGTTGCTGACATTGGCAGGTTTTTAAAATTGTATATAGCAGCTAAATTTTAGAAAATTAAAAATCTGTTTCTCTTTTGTACACTGTATTTCACTTCTCAGAGACACATCTTTTTATATTTTAACTTCTCTGAAATCAAGATACTACAATAGTATATCAGAGTTTAATTGGCAGTGTTCTTAGTAGTTCATAAAAGAATGGTGAATCTTATAATTAATAGCATTAAGTTAGAGGAAATTTGGTAACTTAATGTGGCTTTATAGAGTTAATAAAGTCATAATTGTGCCCATTTGAGTACCTAGGACACGTGATGACAGTTGTATGTCTTACATACATCGCTCTTAAACTTTACAACCCGTGACATAAGTGGTTGAGTCCTGTTTTATATATGAGAAATCTGGGGTTTACAGAGTTACCTAAGGTAGTATAATAAGTGTTAAATTTTGAATTCAAAACCAACCTTGTCTGACTGCAAAGTCTATGCTTCTGAACTTGATGCTCACAACATCTCTTCATTTTTGACCTTGATAGCACTAAAAAATAATCATGGCCCAGATGTAAGTCAGTTACTGAAGGGCAGTTTAGCAATGTTCATCAAACTCCTTAAATCTACTTGCAGGAATTTTTCCCAAGGAGATAAGCAGAATTGTATATAAAAATTTACCTATAAAGATATTCATAAAAACATCATTTATGTTAGTAAAAAAAATGTATACAACCTAAATTTTTGATGAAATAAGACAAGTTAACTAAAGTATGATGCATCTATACAACATAATGTTAGGTAGCCAGTTAAAAATCATATTTTCAAAAAAATATTTAAGGGCCGGGCGCAGTGGCTCACGCCTGTAATCCTAGCTCTCTGGGAGGCCAAGGTGGGCGGATTGTTTGAGCTCAGGAGTTCGAGACCTGCCTGAGCAAGAGCGAGACCCCGTCTCTACTAAAATTAGAAAGAAATTAATTGGACAACTAAAAATATATAGAAAAAATTAGCCGGGCATGGTGGCGCATGCCTGTAGTCCCAGCTACTTGGGAGGCTGAGGCAGGAGGATTGCTTGAGCCCAGGAGTTTGAGGTTGCTGTGAGCTAGGATGATGCCATGGCACTCTAGCCCAGGCAACACAGTGAGACTCTGTCCCAAAAAAAAAAAAAAAAAAAATTTAAGGCTATGAGAAAATGCTCACAATAGAATATTAAGTGAAAAAAGCAGGATTCTACAGTGATTATCTATGGGTGCCAGGATTACTAATTATTTTTCTTTTTACTTGTATGTATTTTCTAAAATCTCTATAATGAATATGAATCACATATCTAACCAGAAAAAGAATTTATGTTTATGTGCTCTTAAGGCCAAAGCACAGTTTTTCATTCTCTATGTAGCTAGTTGGAATCACTAAAGGACTACAGAATCATAGAATCCAGAGCTAGTGGGATCTTAAAGATGATCTACTCTAAGTCCCCTCATTTCAGAGATGAGGAAACTGAGAGATTACAAAAATAATAATAGTTAACGTTTATTCAGTGCTTATCATTCATGTGCCAGTGCTCAGTACATTACTCTTTTTTTTTTTTTCTTGGAGACAGAGTCTTGCTCTGTTGCCCAGGCTAGAGTGCAGTGGTGTGCATCATCATAGCTCACTGCCATCTCAAACCCCTGGCTCAAGCAATCCTCCTGCCTCAGCCTCCCAAGTAGCTGTTATTACAAGTGTGTGCCACCATGGCTGGCTAGTTTTTTTATTTTTTGTAGGGATGGGTACATCTCACTATGGTGCTCAGTCTGGTCTCAAACTCCTGAGCTCAAGTGATTCTCCCACTTCAGCCTCCCAAAGTCCTAGGATTACAGGTGCTAGCTACCATGCCCAACCCATTACTCTCATTATTTAATCTTTACACTAACCTTGTGAGAATTGGTCTATTTTTATCCTCATGTTATAAATGAGGAAACTGAGGCTTAGAGAGATTGAGTAACTTGCCCACAATTAAGTGATAAAACTGGTATTTGAACCCAGATCTGTCTGACTCCAAAGTTCTTAAACGTCATGTAATGGAACGCAGCGTAGTTTTTAAGGGACCTGCTCAGTGTTACATTGTTTGTTATTGGTGGAAGAGAGATTAACAGCCTGACTTCTTGACTGAAAATGCAGTGGTCATCTAATTAATTTTACCTGTTTTTGAGACATTGTTGATATTGTAACCAGTTGGAATGCAATGACCAATTCTATTACGTTCTATCAACATGAACTTAGAATCTATCATTATCACTTACACATTTTATCGGTGTCTATTAAGTTAAGAATTTTTGTTTAATCCTCTTAAAATCTTGAGTGATAAAAATGTTCCAGAATTAGATAGTTGATAGTTCATGATCTTGTGACTATATTAAAAACCACTGAATTGCATACTTTAAGAAAAATCTTTTTTTAAGATTACAGATAAAAGCTTTTAAAAATAGTTATAAAATATAAAGATCACAAAGAAACCCAAAAATGCTGTACTAATCTTCAAAAGAAAGGTAGTTTCACATAACACCGAATAAAGTAATAAGTTTACTATTAATATTTTCTTTTCCATGACTGTAAGTGCTACTTATGATTGAATCAAAGCTATACAATGAAAGGGAAGTAACAGAAATTAAGTATGAAAGTAATAGCAATTACTCTGATTGGTTATTTTAGTAGGGGAAAGAAAGGAATTCGGACTATAAGGAGTAGGGATATTTGTGTTTTGGGTTAATGAATTTAAGAACTGATTTATATTTTTGACCAATAATTGGTTCTCCAAAATTACATTGTAAAATTACGGATTAATCAGGAGAATACTTTTCCAATTCTGATATGGTTAATTGTGTTGTTGCCAGGACAGTGCACAATGGAGAAAGCGAGTTTTACTTTTTTTTTTTTTTTTTTTTTAAAAAATATGATATTTGAATTTTCTATCAACGCTGTCAAGAATTTAAAGGATGATTGCCATAGATATTTAATATCTATCAATATACAAATTTGGAAGACACATTGTTATCAATTCTATAAGACTATAAAAATAAAACTGAACTTTTAAAAATGTTTTTGATTGTCAAATTATATTTTTGAGCAAATATGGAGAATATATATAACACATGGACCTTATACCTTATGAGAGTATGTTCTAATAAAATTGCAATTAAATTTAATCCAGTTTTAGACAGTAAAGATATATTTTCTTTATGTCAAGATTTATGTATTCATTTCAGTTTCTAGTCAACATTAATATTCGCTGTAGGTAATCTTATGATGCTACAATCCTATTCCTGACCTCTATTACTTCAATAGATTGTCTAACCATTACTTAGTTTACAAATGTAGATTAGATGTTCTCGCTCTTTTTGTTTTTTGTTTTTTCTGGCTTCTAATTCTGTGTCTTTGCTTTTAGCATCGAATGTTATCTAGACAAGAAGAACTTAAAGAAAGAGCAAGAGTTCTGCTTGAGCAAGCAAGAAGAGATGCAGCTTTAAAGGCAGGGAATAAGCAGAACACCATTGCAGCCACACCGCTCTGCAACAGGCAGCTAAGTGATGTGAGGAACATTGGTTAAAAAAACCCATGTTGTTCATTGTAATCATGGAGTTGAGGGGAATAATTTGCTTGTGTTTGTACTAAATTATTTTTCCACACACTTTGTGCATTGTGGGTACTTGGTATATTACACACTTGTAGGAGCATTGTCATTATTCCTACATAGCGGTATTAGCTATGTGGAAAGGTGAGATCCTGGAATATAATTTCCACATATACATGAATAATCTGTTTTTTGATAGTTGACATTTTGTAACTGTACTTGTTTAAGATTGTATTTTGTATATGGAAGTTAATTTTATTGGAAATATTAGAATATCGTAATAATGCCTATCATTTACTGAATACTTATGAAGTATTTCAGGAACAATAATTTTTATTTTACTTCATAAAGATAGTCAAACTACTCTCCAGATGAAAATACTGAGCCCAATAAGTAAGATAACTTGTACGAGATTGTAGAGTCAGTAAATAGTGAATTCAGGATTTGAACTTGAGTCTCATATGGTGCCATCCCTGTATTAAACTACATTTTTATACATGTGTTTGTGTAGTGCTTCACAGATAATAATGAACATACAATAAGAGAAGCCCTTGAATTTAGGGGAACATGAACCTCTTCCTGAATCTGAAAACTCTAATAATTCTGCCCTACCTCTGAACTCACATATATATAAAACTGCATGTTCTTTCTGAGGTTTTGTAGATACCCAGTTTAATGACCTTTAACCTTGAGTGCTTTCACATAGATTTTCTCATTTACTCATTGTCACAATTATGTGAAGTAGGTATTATCATCTCCATTTTACAGATGAGAAAACTGACACACCAATAAATTAATGAATTGCCCATGGTCACCCAACTAGTAAGAGCCAGGAATTGAATGAACCTGGACAGTTTGACTTCAGAGATTATATTCTTAAAGCATTGTCTTATATCTCTTCTTGTTTACTTTTCTGACATTCTTGTGATGTAAGACTACATTTTATTGTAGACATGATGAAAATGAGTTAGGAAAAGGTGTTTAAATTTACCTAGGGTCACAAACAATGGTAACCTAAACTTAGAATTCAAGTACCTTGACTCTTAAGGCTGTTTGTTCTTTCATTCAGTTTATTTGTTTATTAGTTCACCTTTTCAACAAATATTTTCAGTCATCTCTTCTGTACAAAGTATCAGTAATTTAAACTTTTTATTTCCCAAATAAAACTTAAATTTTAGCTAAAGTATGTTAGTGTGAATTCAGCATCAGAAATTAATTACTAAAATATCTTTTATCCCAAGTCTGTGACATCTTATTATATCTGCAAAGTCTGTAACTTGGATTTTAAGATAAGTAATGCTGGTAAGGGTTTATTAAGTTAGATACTCTTTTACCGTGCTGGTAGCATGTAACTTACCAGACCTTTCTGGAAAGCAATTAGACTTCTTCAAGCAATGCTCATTCCTTTTACCCAACAATTCCACTAACCAAGATCGATATGCAGATTTTCATCACAATGTTATTTATAGCAGCAGAAATTTTTAAATGACCTAAATTCTCAAAAACTGGGGAATAATTAAAAAGGCATGTACTTATTATGTAGCCATTAAATATTATTTACTCAATAATGTTTTGAAAGAATATTTTAAGGACACAGGAAAGTGCTTACAATGTCATTGTATACAAAATGAAAGATATGAAATGGTATATGCCATATGAACTCCATTTTGAAATAATGTTGACTGTGTTTTTATGTATGCATTAAGAAGGGCAGGAAGGAAAAATCATTGAAACATTAACAGTATTTATCCCCAAAGGGCAGGACAACAAATGGCTTAGAGGGTTTTTTCCCCTTAATTCTTTCTATCTTAAAAATATGGCTTGTTAAGATAAATATTTTAAACTAGGGAAATTTTTGGTGTCCAAGAAAGATATTTTTAGCAAATTGTTTTCTTAGCATACCCAAATAAATTTGACTAAAGCAGTTTCATTTAAACTAGGGTTGTATTTCAGTATCTCTAAGATGTGTGGGTGTGTGTTTTAAGGAGAGAGACATAGAAGGAACTCATTACTTTTATGGTTGATAATACTAGTTATGACTAAGTGTAGAATAAATGGCTAATTCACAGTCCTGTTCACATTGAGAAGACATGAAATTCTTGATGACCAGTGTTTGAAACTGATAAATAATAATTCTATCTCACAAAATATCTCATTCTTTCTTTGACTACTAATGATACAATTTGGTGGTTAGTTGTCTTGGACTCAAGTATTTGTAGTTGGTTTTTTCCCCAGAAAGAGCAGCTCCCTGTGTGACAGCTAGCTTGCTACATGCCAGCTTGGTCAGTTTGTTACATTTTTCTCACACTTACCCAAAGATGTACCCTATTGCTTATGAAACTGCTTTGAACAATCCCAAAGATATTTTCATCCCCTTCCTCTTTCAGGTTATTTATTGCTATGTAAAAACCATTGCAAAACTTATTGTCATAAAACAACAATTTTATTATGCTCATGGATTCTGTGAGTTAGGCATTTGGATAAGACACAGTGGTAGTGGCTTGTTTCTGCTCCACAATGTCTGGGGCTGGCTTTCAGCTAGGACCTCTGCTGAACTATCAGTTGAAACACCTACACATGGCCTCTCCATATGGTCTAATTCTCTGGTTTGGGCTTCCTCACAACATGGTGGCTAGCTTCCAAGAGCAAGTATCCAAGAGAATAAGGCAGAAATGTGTGGCATTTTTATGGTCTAGCTTTTTTTTTTAAAACAAAATAACTTCAACTTTATTGTGAGAAAGGATGATCAGTGGCCATGCTCAGTTATGAACATAGATGCAAAAATTCTAAACAAAACATTAACAAATTCAACCCAGCAATATATGAAAAGGTTAACTTAACATGGTCAATTTGGATTTATTCTGGGCATGCAAGATTGTTTAATATTTTTAAAAATCAAGCAATGTAGTTTACATACGAAAGAAGAAAAGTCAAGCAGTAATTTCAATAGATACAGAAAAATGTTTGAAAAAATATCAACATCTATTCATGGTCCAAAGGGGGGAAAAACAGTATGTAGTCTAGGGATAGAAAGGAACTTTATTAATCTGATAAAAATGTATCTATAAAAAGGCTACAGCAAACATTCTTAATTATGAAACACTGAAAGCTTTCCATTTGTGACAGATTAAAATACAGGGAAGTTCGTTATCACTTATATTCAACATCACAATGGAGACCCTAACTAAGATAAGAAAAAGAAATAAAAGGTATAAGGTATGAAATCTTGGGCAGAGGAAGTTAGTGTTCTCCTGTCCCAAGTCAGTTACAGATGAGATTACTTTTGCCACTTTGGGACTTAAGGCTCCATGTATCATTCGTTTGTTGCTATTCTTGAATACTACATTATGATACCTTTCTTTGTTGTTATGATATATATACACTAAATCCTTACACACACCTGCTTTTCCAATATCCTGGTTCTCTGATTAGAGTTCAGTTCCCAACTCTGCCTTGAATCACACCATTCTATTAAACATTCCCTCTTATAATTAGTATAGCTTTAGGCTGCAAACCTGGGAAGCACTTTCTAAGACACTGAAAATAACTCTTGGTAATCTTATCAGGTGGATCCTTATGTACAGACTCTACTTAAGTTATCCTCAGGAAAGATTTGAGCTATAATTTCTTTTAAAGGACAACTCACAAACAGATACCATAAACCTTTTAATTTTTATAAATTTTTGGCAGAACTACTATTGCATGTTTTAATGAGTACTTGGTACAAGTACATATTGCCTTTTAAGTCTTTTTTTAGGGAAGTCATTTACATGATTTATTTGTATTTTTGTGCCTTTAGATACTTCTTTAACCCATTTCAGGTTTTCTCTGAAATTATTTTTCTGTAGGAGACAGATTTCATTGCCCTGGATCTCTGTGATTTATGTTTCTTTTCTTCCTATTCCTTTTGTTCTATGAAGATTTTCAAATGTTGCATTTTAATAATGTAAGTTTTAAGTGTTCATTGTTTTCCACATGAACTTAAAATCATTTTTTTCAAAGTACGACTCAGGACTTTGGCAGCTTCAGCAATCTAGCCATTATATAACCCAAAGGAGCTGTCTTAAGTTATATAATACATATAAACACAAACTACAAGAAAAATGTAATTTTTTAGAGAAAATATCTCCTTTTTAATTATTTTTTATTACCCAATTCTCCCATGCCCTTTT
>NW_012138080.1:5144530-5147030 GCF_000956105.1 Propithecus coquereli
CTGGAAGCTTTTTAAAAAGAAATATGAGAAAATATTTGCAATGCTATTATAAACAGACTTGAATTTTTTCCCCTAACATTTAGTCTGCCAGCATAATGGCCCAGGCATTACACTTGACTGGTGTAGAATGCTGTCCTTACAGAGCAGGTAGCAGGATCAAACTGCAAGTTAGCAGCAAGTCCTGGAAGGTTTGCAGTATCCATCTTTAAAGATTTGCAGGAATGTTCAAATCCTCTGAAGAAGACAGAATTTATGGGAAAGGATTTTAGTTTGGTCAGTCGTTAGTTACTTACAAAAACCAGTAACCAAAAAAGATACAGACACAGTGACTTTTTTTTTTACTGGCCTTTGGAAATGAATCCAAATGGCTTATTCAGTAAGAACTGAGAGAATGCAAGTTGCTCTTTTGCAAATTAAACTTTTAACAGGTATTTTATTGTCATGGAGGGTGGGACATCAATCTTGTACTTTTGATGTTGATTGGAAAATAATTGATTTAAATGAGATTAGTCTGTCATGCTGATAATTGTAGCAGATTTAGATAAAATCATTAGATCTTTTCCAAATAATAAAAGAAGTAGTTACCATTCAATTGGTAAAAAACACAAAACATCATTTTGATAATCACTGATAGTAACTTTTTCTATAGTTTTCATATATATGTATTCTAAGTATGTATCATCATAAGAATATGTGTAAGATTATATTTGTATATTTATGAATATTGGCAATGATACATTTAAATAGCTAGCCTTCTAGGCATCAAAGCTTTAATATTAAGTTCAAGCTGAAATTTTTATTTTTCTTATTTACACATATTGTCAGTTCTATTATTAAGAAGTAGGTTAACTTTGCGTTTGTAATTTCATTTTAAAAGGATATCAGTGATCAGTGATTATAAAAAGAAATCTAAAACCTTTAATAACATATAGAGTGAATAGTTCATTTAGGGATTTTTATTCTTCATATGAGCTTGAATGTCTGCACTCAGGGCACTAAGAGGAAAATATATTCCTTATTTTTTACTTCAACACAATCACTGGAAGATTTAATGTACATAATCCGTTTCAGACCAGTAAGACATTTTAAATATATAGCTAATCTTTTTATAGTTGTATTTTAAAGGAGAAGAATGCTGGTGTACTTCTATCTTCAGTATAAATACCTCTGTACAAGGCAGTGGTTTTTATTCTTTATGATTTAAATAATAGTTTATCTATTATGTCTAAATTTAAGTTGATTTGAAGTCTGTTATCCTAACAATAGTTACTAGACTTCTTAGAAAACATATTGTTAGCTTGCTAGCCTGTCTTCAAAGTCACACAAAACACGAGCATTTTTAGGGGAGGAGGGAGACCTCAAGCATCTTTTCTATTATGTGCCCATAAACCCTTAGCCTCAAAAGTCTTATTTATTTGAGGTTGCTATGAATGCATGAAGCTAGGGCTAGATGTCTTAGTATCAGGAACACTCCATTTATGTAACTATTAATGGCTGCGGACATTTTCCATATGGCTGTTCAGTGCAGTGTTGAACATCCAGGATGAATATCACCATTACTAAAGCTGTATTTTATATTGCCTAGTTTGTTATTGCTCAGCATGCAAAAGAGTTTAAATCTTTATTCATTTCATTTTTTAATGTTTCTTTTGTTCTTCTTATCATGTTCTGGCTTTCCCAAGGATATATGCCTTGAACAAAAAGTCACATGTGCATTACTAATTGTGTGCTATTGTATTTACAGTTCCTAGTGGTGGCACTGTGAAGCTACTAATTCCTTTGCTTCACTTGATGTAAAATAATCTGAGTGTCTTTGATAGCAGTGAAACAGTATTAATTGTTTTGTACATTTCTTGGTCACTCTTCTTAGGTGGTCTTCATAATCTATTAGAACTTTCAGCCAGATTTTTGTAATGTCATGCCTCCAGCAGTGATTAAATTGGTAATTAATGAACAGTCTTTGGCAATGTAAACCACATCCCGTTAATTTTCCCTTTTGAGTTTTTAGAAGTTGTCTTCTGTGTCAGAAATCATTGCGCCACCTTGCTATGGCCCCTTGGCATGAAACCACAACGACTTGATTTTTTCAGCCATTAGTAGATCAGAGCAGTAATTTCACAGTATTTTGGTCAAGGTAATTATAATACCAAGGACTGAGTCGATTTGAAAATTCACGAAAGAAGTCCAGGAATACCAGGTGAGCTTCCTTGTGTTCACTGGAACGTTATGATTAGTTTAATTGGTCTTTGTTTGATTTTAGCCGCAGAAACTATTTGTGCCACAGCAGTGCAGTGACTTTATACTTGAGTGTTTCTGACCTTCTTTGACAGGGTGGGTGCAAAAATGAGCCCTTTGAAACAGTTCCCTTCCCAAAAGGGGGTTAAACTGCAATTTAAAAATTAACTATAGAAAAGAAAGCTCTCTAATTAATTTCTTAATATCTTACTCTATTTTATGAAATGCTTAGCAAGTTTATTTTAGTCTCCATTTAAAAATATGT
>NW_012138080.1:5152030-5170890 GCF_000956105.1 Propithecus coquereli
GGATATGTGTTATTGAGGAAGGTAAAGGGCATGGAATTTTGGGGGTTTTGGTGGAAATAGAGTGCTTTGTTCTGTTATAAACACAACTTTACAAGAGTAGGGATGCAAACTACATTATTTGAAGTAATATATTTTTAAAGTTATGTTGAAGCTTCATGGAAATTTGTGTAGAAGTGTTTCTTAAATAGAAAGACTTCTCAATCTGTATTTTTCAGGTGACTGAATAAAAATATCTAATGTTATGAAAGACACCCTTGGGTGGGTAATGATCTCAGCAGCTACACTGACAGTTTCTCATGTTCTAATTCACCTTCACAAATCCATGGCATCATATTTTAGCTAAAGTAATGTCAGTCGGTGACATTTGCGGCAAGTATAAAAAGGACCCCCCGTGGCAGCCATTTTTATTTGATTCTTAAGATCCAAAGGCTGCTGAAAGAACAATTGAATAAAGTTGAGGATTGGAGAAGCTTGATTTTCTTGTTCTCTGTGAAATGAAACTCTAGTCTTTTTCTTCCCCTTCCCCTTAAAAGCAGAAGTCTGCTAGGGGGTTGTAGCTGTGTCAAAGCCGCTGGGATGCCACTGCTGATCACTTTAATTACTACGACTAAGGAGGATAAAATTAAAAGTAGCACCATTGAAGCAGTGGAAGAAAGCTTGCCTAGATGTCGGTGAACTGTGAAATATAAAAATTGCATACCAATACATTTTTATGGAAAGGAAACAAGGAATTACATTACTTATTCTTGAAGAGTTTGTCCTTAAATTGTCAAGTTTTACTAGTGCATCTATCTATAGCAGTTTGTAGACCATTTCAGAACGATAAGGAAAATAGTAACTTGAAGACATGCTGTGAAAAGGCTAAATATTATTTCAGTTTATGTCCAAAGTGGTTAGTTCTGATCCATCTTCTCTATTTGAATATCTTAAATGCATCGTATTGAAATACAGTCTCCTTTTGTACCATAACAGGACTTTTGCTGTATCCTGAAGATGTTAGCAAAGAGAAAAGCAAAGCTAAAACGTGTTACATTCATCACTTTTCTAAAGGCTTATAATTCAAGGTTGGGAACCTAAGTTTTACATGAATATAAACAAATTAGTTTCTCATCATCTGTGCATATTCGCTAGCACAAAGGGAAATTTAAACTGACTTGTATAGCCCAAGTGTACATAAAGAACAGAGATTGTAAAAAATCAGAGTAACAGTAAGGTCTCAGAAAAATGCTCTGAATGCCAGTTATGTAATAGATAGGATGAGTGTTTTGAAATCAGATACTGATTTTAATTCTTACTCTGCCATTTATAAGGTGTATGACCTTGAGCAGTATATTTAAGTGAGATTCAGTTTCTATCAAATCCAGACGGTAGTAAGTATCTCACAGAGTTGTGAGGAGTAAATGAGACAACATATACACATGTGCAAAAACACTGCACAGGGAACAGAACTAGTACTTACTAAAAAATTTGTTATAATCTGTAAAAAGATAGTCATGGGAGGGAAGCCTCCCCAAAATACAACTTCCATCAAACTCTCCAAAGAGTACCTCTGTCTTACAAAAGCTAAATTATCCTATACAACTCAGTCTAATTCTAAATAATACTATGTAGAAAAAGGTGAATGTCATTAGACACATTAGTAGAAATAGGAAATCTAACTTCAATTTATTTAGACTAAGTGAGTTAATGAAAGATATATAGGTCTCCTATGTATTAGATTTTTGAAGTTTCCTTTTAATGATGCGGTCTTCTAAGTTACCTTACTTCTGCAACCTAGTGAAAAGATTCTTTTTTTTTTCAGCAGATGGGGTAAACAGATGATTTATTTATAGCTCTGCATCACTATGTTTTTTTGAATGTAGAATGTGCAAAGCAGATAGGAAAAACACATTCCTGTACTGAGGTAGGTTTAGGCAGACCATCATTATCAGAAATATTCATTATATACATGTTTGAGCAGTTTGTGCTGAATGCTATCAAAAATAATAAAATAAACATTGTCCCTACTTTGGTCATTTTATCCTTGGACATAAACAATATGGCTATTTTGAATAAAAAATGCAGATTTTGTTGCTATCTATTCTTTAAAGATTACAGCAAAAACTTTAAATGGAGCCTACATATAAAATTAAAATGAAGTGGTCTTACTTATGATGAACCTGGAGACTAATCAACTGGAAATTAGTACTATCAATTAAACTAAAATTGGTGGCATAATCAATTGTTATAATTACAAGCTTTTCTTTTTCCTTCATGACCTTAACAATTAACTTTTATTTTCTCAGTTGGTTTTTTGTCTTAAGGGAAGTTAAAGGGTGAGAAAACAAACAACACAGATATGCCATCCCACTGAAGAGCTCTAGGCCCAAGCAAAATTGTCTCTGTGGTGTTAGGACATTAGTAGAAAAGTAAATTAAGGCAATCTGATAGGGAACTAGAATTCTGTCAATCAGGCTCAAGATTTTTTGCTGTGTCCATAAACTTTGTTTACTGTAGGGTTTTATGAGTTGTAACCTGCCCTTGCAGTCTGTTAATGAGGCTAAATCTTGCTACTTGAGAATTGAATTACAGCACACCTCTGGGCTAATGGTTATAAACAGAAAGTCCCATTAGGGCTGCATTCTGATTTGTTCATTTGCATTTTTTCTATTGTATGGAGAACAATGATGGGTAAATAAGTACAAACAAACAATTTACATGGAAATTGATAAAATGTCCCTAATTAGTATTTAGAGTTGGTTTTATTAATGATTGCCTGCTTTAAATTGCACTCTTGGTAAGCTCTCAGAAACATTTGCAGATGGGAGTATTATTGAGGGGAGGATAAGGTCAAGGGAAGGTGATAAGTTGTGAGAAAAAAATGAGGTTCCCATTTCATATTCAAAAAAATAGAATCATTTGTTTCAACTCAGATAAAATGACCCAAGACCATTTCATCTGAGTTTGAATCACCAAATTCTAGCACTCTAAGAAATTATTATTCGCTCAGTGAAATTTACTTACACTTAGTTGCCTGAGGCATATTAAATAATGGTTTTTATTAGTGCTCTTAACTTTTCTTAAGTTAGAAAGATGAAAGTTTAGTAAAAACACAGTTTTCCTCAGTTGGTCATGTAATTTGATACTTTGGGAATCAAATAGTTTGGTGGTTTAGAGAAAGGGCTCTGGAGTCAAACAGACCTGGGCTGAACTCTGGCTCTGGCATCAGTTCTGGCTGTGGGACCTTGTGACTGTAAACATAAATATTCTCCTTGGTAAAAATAGAGTGTGAAAATTAAATATCATATATAAAGCTCTTAGCACATGAAAGCTCAGAAAATATCAGCAACCATCACCAAAATCACCATTATCAAGCTTGCATCTTCTTTTATTCCTAGTATTTTTTTTTTTTTTTTTTTTTTTTGAGACAGGGTCTCTGTCTGTCACCTGGACTAGAGTGCAGTGGCCTCATCATAGCTCACTGCAGCCTCAAACTCCTGGACTCAAATGATCCTCCTGCCTCAGTCTCCCAGAAGGTGGGACTGCAGGTACACACAACCATGCCCAGATAATTTTTCTATTTTTTGTAGAGACAAGGTCTCACTCTTGCTCAGCCTGGTCTCAAACTCCTGACCTCTAGCGATCCTCCCACCTCGGCTTCCCAGAGTGCTAGGATTACAGGTGTGAGCCACCACGCCCAGCCTATTCCTGGAATATTTTCCAAGTTCAGAAATATTTATAGTGAACAGAGGATTTTTATATATTACTCTTGTGTCTTCCATCTCATCTTGCCTACTACATGCTGCTCCTCTGCCTACAAATAAGTTTGTCTCCAAATACTAAGACAATTCCCCTCAAATGTTAGACTTCTCCTCTTTGGCCCCCACCACAGTCCACACCCCAGGAAGCCTTCCAACTCGTCTCTTTCCTTCCTTCTCTGAAGATTCTCATTCTCTTTTCTCTTCCCTTCTCTTCTCTTCCCTTCTCTTCTCTTCCCTTCTCCTCTACTCTGCCCTCTTCTCCTCTCCTCTCCTCTCCCCTCCCCTCCCCTCCCCTCCTCTCCCTTCCTCTCCTCTCCTCTCCTCTCCTCTTCTCTTCCCTTCTCTTCCGTTCTCCTCTCTTCCCTTCTCCTCCTCTCCTCTCCTCTCCTTCTTTTCTGCTTTCTTTTGTTTTCTTTTCTTTTCTTTTCTAGACCGATGTCTCCCTTCGTTGCCCAGGCTAATCTTGAAGTCCTGGACTCAAATAATCCTCCCACCTCAGCCTTCTGGCTAGCTGGGATTACAGGCATGTGCACTGAGCCAAGATTATTTTTTAAAAATAATTTTATTACAAGAGTAGTATATGTGTATTATAAAAAAATAAGAAAATGAAGACAAATAAAAGAAAATTAAAATATCACATTTTGATACTCAGAAATCTCTACCATGGCAACTTTATGTATACCCTTCCAAATCTTTTCCTAGACACATATATTTTTATATGTACATTTATTTTGCCAGAATAACAAAATGAAGTTATTACTGCATAAACTTTTTTTCAGTCAAGTTTCATTTCCTTTCTGTTAATACTATGATCGTATTCAGATTTCTCTAATTAACTCAGCAATATCCTTTACAGCTGTTTTGTCCAAACTAGTATCTAACCTAGGACTATACCTTGCATCTGGTTATTAAGTCTATTTTGTTGGTGTGGTGGTGGTGATGATTGGTTAGTTCTTCGTTGTTGTGTGTTTGTTTTCCTAACTCTGACTTGTTAAAGTGAGCAGGTCAGTTGTCCTAATATCCTACCTTCTGGATATGTTTGGTTTCTTTCCTGCTACATCATTTATCATTTCTCTATCCCTGGTGTTTATGATAAACTGGAAATTATATCTAAAGGCTTAGTGGATTCACTTTAAACATTTGGAGTAGAATATTATAGGTCGTGTGCACTTCATGTGCTTCACTCAAAAAATGTGTAACATATGGTTGACCCAACATTAATGTTGTTAAAACTAACCCCTAGATTAGTGTGGTCCCTATTCTCTGATCTAGTTCTGATCTCTCCATTTACAAATTAGGTTTTCCCCTTGCAACTAAAAGTAATCTATGTGGTATTATTTAAGCATAAGTTCCAATTACTATTGCTGTATAACAAACCACACCAAATTTAGTGATATAAAAAAATGTCTTGCTATTATGCTCACGGATTATGTGGGTCAGGACTTCAGACCGGGCACAGTGGGGATGCTTTGTCTCACTTCCACGTTGTCCGAGGCCTTAGCTGGGTAGACTCGAACAGTTAGGGATGACTCACAAGGGCTAGAGGCTGAGATTATCTGAAGCCACCTTCATTCACATGTCTAGTACCTGGGCCAGGACAACTACAGGGCTGAACTTGGCTGCAACTGTTGACTGGATCACTTACATGTAAATCGGGCTTCTTACAGCATGACTCCTGGGTTCCCAGAGAGAGTATAGAGTGCAAAAATTTCAAGAGAACTGGGCAGAAAGGTATGGCCTTTTTCGACTTAGCCTTAGAAATCACCTGCAACACTTCTGCATTCTGTTGATTACATACAGGTCACTAAATCTGACCCAGAAAAATTAAACACCACTTATTGAGAGAATGGCAAAGTCAAATTGCAGAAGAGCGTGTGGGATGAGAGATATTATTGTGGCCATCTTTGGAAGATACAGTCTGCTGCAGCATTACGGGAATATCCAGTTCTCCATCAGACATTTACCTAAGAGCTTTAATAACAGTTGATAATCCTTGCCAGAATCGTTCATTATGATTTGCAAAGTGGTGTTTTTATAATTCTACCCTTTTTGACATTTGTTAACTGTTTTTATTTTGTTTTTCATTTTTGGGGGGGTGGGGTTTGTTTTTGTTTTCAGAAAGAGTCTTGCTCTGTTGCCCAGGCTGGAGTACAGTGACACGATCATAGCTCAATCTCCAAATTCTGGGCTCCAGCGATCCTCTTGCCTCAGCCTCCCAAATAGCTTGGACTAGAGGCGTGCACCACCATACTTGGCTAATTTTAAAATTTTTTTGTAGAGATGGACTCTCACTGTTTTGCCGAGGCTGGTCTCAAACTCCTGGCCTCAAGTGATCCTCCCGCCTAGGCCTCTCAAAGTGCTGGGATTATAGGCATGAGCCAAACTTGTATTATTTTATAAAGTAGAGCTTTGTCTCATTGATTGGGACTATTTAGTTACCCTAAAATTCAGTTCCCCCTAGAAAGACAAGATAATTAATTGATTATTTTCCTTTAACTACTAATTTTTAGGAATTATTTTTAAAGCTTCCTCAAATGGTAACAAATGAGTTTTTATATCCTTCTACATTTTGGATATTATATTGGACTTGAATTTTCCTTGATTCCATGTGTGATTTCAATGATTCAATTCATTGTGGTCATTGTTCTTTTTGATTCTGAAATTGTCACAATTTGTCCACTGGGAGCTTTACACTGTCCCTGGGTCCATTTGACACTCCCCATTAATCTATTTCCATTAATTTTGACAGCTTTCTTGATTTCTAGCCACTTCAAAATTTGCAAAAGAATTGTCTAGACTTGAGTTCCACCCATCTGGTTTCTACTCTGTCCCTAATGATATTGTTCACCAAGCTTGATTTCCCTTTTTAAATTTTCAGACTTATTAACCTCTAATATTTGCTGCAACTGATTACTCCTTTTCTTGAAAGCCTCTTTTATTATACTTTGGTTCTCATGATATGTCAGTGTTCTAGTTCTCCCTCTCTCTCCATGCCCTTTTCTTCTTTTGGTCTAAATATAGATATTTTCCATGTTTTAGTCAGTGGCCCTCCTTTTTCTTTACATTACCTCTTCAGGTGCTTTCATGTATTCCTAGAACATCATTAGCTCTTTAGTCACGGTTTGACCTCACATCCTAGTATCCATTTCACTTCTCAACTACCTACTAAAATCTTTATTTAGATGTCCTGCCAACTTCTCAAACCATCTGTCTTACCCAAACTTCCTCTCCCTTCCTTCTTATAGTTCTTTTAGTTTCTCTATTTCTGTTATTAGCACCACAGTTCTACTTGTTGCCTAAATCTAAAAACTTCTGAATCACCTTTTTTCCTACTTCCTGATCTAATCTGTTACCAGGAATTGGTGCAGGTACCAATTCTACCTTTAATATGTTTCTTACTTTTGGCCGGACACAGTGGCTCACACCTGTAATCCTAGCATTCTGGGAGGCTGAGGCAGGATGATTACTTGAGCTCAGGAGTTCAAGACCAGCCTGAGCAGAGCAAGATCCTGTCTCTACTAAAAAAATTAGCTGAGCATGGTGGCATGTGCCCCTGTAATCCCAGCTACTCAGGAGGCTGAGACAGGAGAATTGCTTGAGCCTAGGAGTTTGAAGTTGCTGTGAGCTAGGCTGACGCCACGGCACTCTAGGCCAGGTGACAGAGCGAGACTCCATCTCAAAAAAAAAAAAAAATGTTTCTTATATTTGTCTTTTCTACTCCCATTGCCACCATCCTAGTCTTGTATCTCATTACAGTTTCTTTGGACTCTTAGAAGAGCTTCCTAACTAGTCTCTTGCCAGTCCCTCAACGTTAACCAATCTTGTGTACTGTTGCTATATTAATCTTTCTCAAATACGCCTCTGGTTTGTCATTCCCCTAGGCTTAAAAGAAAGAAAGAAAGAAAGAGGGAGAGAGAGAAAGAAACATAAAAATAAAAACAAACCTTTAGTGGTCCCCACTGTCTTTAGAATAAAATTGAAGCATCTCACCCTTTTGGACAGGGCCTTTACAGTATCTCCCCAAGTTTATTTTTCTTGCCTTATCTGTCACTATTTTTGTCCTGTGTTCAGGAAAACTAGGTTATGTTCTTTTCCCCCAGTATACTTTCTTGCCTCTATGTCTTTGTACTGTTCCTACCTCCCAGTCTCTCCTGCATTGACCCACTTAACTACCAATTCCATCTCTGCCCCTTCCAAATGCTTCTCGAAGCCCAACTCATAAACCATGATGCCATGATGGCTTCTGTCCCTCAGCCCAACAATGTTCTTTCTTTTTTCTGAACTCTTGTAGCATTTTGATCATACTTTCTTATTGTGGCTATTTTATCTTTCCCTCTATATCATAAGTTTTTTAAAATATCGTATGTTTTTTGAGTGTATAAATAATAAATATTAAGTTTTCATGCTTGAAATTGTTATAACACCTAGTGTGGTACCAAGGTATGTACTAAAGATTGGCAATACAAAGGTAAATCAGATATAGAATTGAGCTGAGAGTATAAATAGTAAATATTAAGTTTTCATGCTTGAAATCGTTACAGTATCTAGTATGGTACCAAGATATGTACTAAAGATTAGAGATACAAAGGTAAATCGGATATAGTTCCTGCCTTCAAATAGCTCAATTCTAGTGGGAAGGAGGCATCTCTACAGAGTTATAATGTAATGTAACTTGACAAGTATTGTTTTAAAAAGTAATCACACTCACACAGTACTGTAGTACCATAGAGGAAGTAGCACTTTATTCCACCAGCAGGGGAGGAGGGAAGGATAGTCAGGGGAGGTTTGGTGGATTTAAACTGAGTCTTGAAGAATGAGTACGCGTTAAAGAAGAGATGAGAAGCACATTCCAGGAAGAGGAAATGACATATTCAAAGTCACAAGTTCAGGAAGCTATGTGATACAAGCAATTCTGTATATATATGAGGTTTTAAGGACATTGGGAGATGTTAAGGGGAGATAACCCTGCAAAGATATGTAGGGGCCAGATTATTTGGGTCTTTGTTTTATCATAATAATGCCTTATTTTATATGCTTTCCAATTTACAAAGCAATTAAACATTGATTATGTATGATTTGTAATAATCCTTTTTAGTAGGCAATAACTATCTTAGTTATTTAATTGTAATTTCTAATTATTTTAAATATTGAAAACCACATTAGATTTTAATTTTTCCTCTCAGTGTACATCTAGGTAGAGAGGAAGTTACAGCAAAGAATTTCTCATCATTACTGGGTTATTATTGTTGGTAGTTTTTAAATCAAAATTGTATACTGACATACTATTCCCACTCTACTTCAGCTCCCTAAAAATGCCATTTCCTATACAGTATTTGATCAACATAGTATAGCAGCATTTTCTATTATCAAAGATGTCTTTTAGCCAGGGCTCTATGCCTTTATTAGAAACTAGCAATAAATTCAATTCTTAAAAAATAAGATATTAATTGAAATTCTATTCTCAGTATTGTGACTTTTTTCTGTAAGCCTGATTCTTTTATTAATAATAGTTGCCGAACATACTTCATTTTAAATTTTTAATGGACATTTTAATACAATAGTTTGTAAATGTTTAAAAAAATCTGATTCTAGGATGTCTTTTAAAAATGGTGTGACATCCAACTGATATAGAGCATCCTATTTATAATGTGGGCCAAGCACCATGCTGTAAACCAGTTACTATCATGATGATCAGATTGAAAATGAAATTGCATTTCTGTCAATTACTGAGTTGGCAACTGTTCAATATATCTTAGCAGCAAGATGAAGAGCGACGTCGGCAGCTGAGAGAGAGAGCTCGTCAGCTAATAGCAGAAGCTCGATCTGGAGTGAAGATGTCAGAACTTCCCAGCTATGGTGAAATGGCTGCAGAAAAGTTGAAAGAAAGGTCAAAGGCATCTGGAGGTGAGTTAAAGAATCTTGTATCATATTCTGCAGACAACCCAGAAATCCACAGTGGACCTTTTGGGACTTTTTATTCTTACTTCAAAATGTTGCATCAAAAACATAAAGTTTCTAACCTATTGATATGTTGCAAAATACCCAAAGAAGGCATAGAAAATCAGAAGATAACTGTTGCTGTTTTCCAGATCAACTTTTTGGCTTACTTTTTAACAACTCAAGAAGTACTCTGTTGGAATATGCTTTAGTAAAAAACTCATACTTTGTTTTGTGATGCTCTATGGTGCCTCATTAATTGTTGTAGGAATAAGTAAAATACAATTAAGTCCTCAACGTCTAGGTCATAAGACCTGTTAGTGGTGAGCTTTGGCATGAAAGATTTTCACTTTGAACACAATCTTCAGAAAGTAGCTTTAACAATATTCTGGCAGTATAGCCTGAGATGTAAGAATTTTAACTAAGTCCCATATAAATTTTTTTTTAGTCTCCTTATTCTCCTTGCTTGAGAGGGTCTTCAATATCTGCAGAGATTTTTTTTTTTTTAAATAAAGACAGGGTCTTACATTGTTACCCTGGCTGGAGTGTAGTGGTGTGATCCTAGCTGACTGCAGCCTCAAATTCCTGGGCTTAAGCCATCCTCCTGCTTCAGCCTCCCAAGTAGCCAGGACTACAGGCATGCACCATCATGCCCGGCTAATTTTTTTTTTTTTTTTTTTAGAGAGACAAGTTCTTGTGCCTCAAGCGATCTTAACCTTCCTAGTTGCTAGGATTATAGGCATGAGCTACCATGCCCGGCCTGCAGAGACCATTCTAAACTTGGTGTTGGGGCAATGTCTATATATATATAATTAAAGAGAATTTTAATTTTGCCTTTCAGTGTTCAAGTTGGACATCTTTAATTTGGAACTTTTTATATTTTTACTTAAGAGGAGTATATGCAAGAGGCCTGTGGGCTTTTTATTTCAAAGGCATATTAACCTATTTATCTACCAAAACATGCCAAGTATATGTCCTAAGTTAATCTTAGAATGCTAAGTTCACCCTGAAGAGTAGGCAAGTGAGGACTTGAATAAGACCTTAGAGGGCTCAAATAAAGGTAAGCTATTTCTAGGTCAATGATGAGTTTCTTCACAGTAAATTAAAAATTATTGCTCTTATTTTCAATTGATTCCTTATATTTAAAAGTTTATTGTTGTACAATTAGTGCCTAAAAACATCTAACCTTTCATCCCATAAATCTGAAAGCTTCTTCCCCAAACAGCTGTGTATCTGTCTCTCTCATCTTCTCAGAATGTTTATATCTTAGTTAAATCCTTCATCTTACCTTTTCAGCTCCTATTACTCAAGATTTTTACTGCAATTTCTACATTCTCTACTATAGTTTTATAGTTACATCAGTAACTATTCATAGCAACATTTATATAATGCTATGGCAATTTGCTTTCATTTATCACTAACAACAAAATGTTTACCTTATAAAAACTCCAAATATTGGCCAGGTGCAGTGGCTCACACCTGTAATCCCAGCACTTTGGGAGGCTGAGGCAGGAAGATTGCTTGAGGCTGGGAGTTTGAGACTAGCCTGGGCAACATAGTGAGACACCATGTGTACAAAAAATTTTAAAAAGTTAGCCTAGCATGGCAGTGCACACCCCATGCACCCAGTTACTTAGGAGGCTGAGGCAAGAGGATCGCTTGAGCCCAGGAGTTTGAGATTACAATGAGCTATAATAAGGCCACTGCACTCCAGCCTAGGTGATGCCGCAAGACCCTATCTTAAAAAAAAAAGCAAACAAACAAAAATCTCGAGATATTCTAAGTAAGTTTTATAAATCCTTGCCTCTTGTGTCTCTCAATTATAGGGGAAAAAAACATACTCTTTATCCTCCAGAGAGACTGTCCTAAGCTACTGAAGCTACCTTCCTGTGGTACATAAAGCTATGTAGGAGAACAAGTAACAATAGGATGGAAAGGCATCCTATATTTTTTTTCCAGTGGTGAGCAGATAAAAATGCTAAATGAGTTATAAACTCTAGGAAGGCTAATAATTAAAAATCTTTAATTAATGACGTGGGATGGGTCAGCTATGTAGTTGATCCTGTCTTTATAATCCAACCCCAGTTGAGGCTAAGCCAGGAAGGCAAAAAGACTTCGTCAGTGTTACAACCCAAAGAATGTTTCCTACTTGATAAGGAGAGAAAGTGAAGGCCGGAATTTGGCATCATTCAACAATCAAAGTAAATAAAGTAAACAAAGCATAAAAAGGACAAGTGAAGATTGGATCTGTGGAGCTGGCAAGGAAGTTCAGACTAGAACAGGGAAAGCCTGGTGAAATGCAGATGGGGCAGAGTTTGACAGATGACTTATGAGAACCTGCTGAAGAGTCAGGTTCCATATTCCCTAAGGAGACCAAAGTGACCCCGTCCACCTCTCCCATAGGACAACAGCATACCTTGAATGTTAGAAGTAGCCACATATCAGATGGTAGGCTCTTAGTGAGAGCTAAGGTTCACCTAAGACAAGTGGAGCAGGCTTATGCCCTATCCTCAGTGGTGGGTCTTGTCCTATCTTCATAAAGGGATATGGATCAGACTAGGTCTACTCTGGCCGCAAGGTCTAAGTTATAGCTATTGAGACTGAGAGTTGGGAAGAAAGCTTTAGGATAAGGGAGAAGATAAAATTCCTGCTTGAAGTTCAACCGTTCATACATGTGCATTTATCTGTTGAATGGTGCCAGCCACTGTGCTAGGCCAAGATTCAGCAAAGATCCTGGAAAGGGACAGAGTAAACACTTTAGGCTTTGTAGGTCATATGGTCTCTGTCCCAACTACTCTGCCCTTGTAGCCTGAAAGTAGTCTTGAACACAATGTGAATCAGTGAGCCTGGCTGTTATTTACTCCAAGAAGGTGGTGGGCTGGATTTTGCCCCAGGCTTATAGTTTGCTGACCCTTGCATAGCAAATTCAAAATTCACTTTGAGTTCACAAGAATCTATTCCCTAAGTGAAAATGACCCTGGTGAGGTTGATAAGTCAGGGGAAAGAATTAACAAATTAGTGTCTACTCTTCCAATGTCTGGTAGGAATCATCAGGTCTGAAAAAAATAGTTTTGCTAAGGAGTAATGTGAAAAGAAGAGAGAAATAATTTGAGACTAGCCTATTTGGAGTACTAGCGTAGGAAGATTTTAGAAGCAGTAGTCCAGAGAAGACGATAGTGAAGAGCTGACATAATAAGGTGGATATACAGCCTGGGGAATGTGTGGAACATGATCATCACTCAGACCCACTGCCTGAACTCATTTGAAAAAGCTATTTTTTCTTTTCTCAAGCAGTAACCAACCTCAGTGGGAAAAGGAAATTTACTAAGTTTGAGATGAGGTATCTTCAGCTTCATGGAATCCACAGAAAATACATGCAGGGTATTTTAGGTCATGTATAACCATGTATTCAAGCAACTTACTTGCATCCTATTGCAACCAGAAATAGCTTAATTCTTGTGTAAATAACGGAATCACACCTGTCCTAGGAGCTATAGCCTAGCTTTTACTTATCTTCCATTTGATATACTTGTAGGGCTTATGAAAAAATCAGGTGATCATGTGATGTATTGTACATGTTTTTCAATTCCTGCATCATTTTGTAGTTACAGGCTTGTAATGGCCTCATTTTAAATCCTCATTATATGCAACAAACTTGTGGGTTTATTTTGTTGTATGAATCTTACCTGGCAAGGTACAGATGTTTGGGAACAAGTTTAGTGTTTTTGTTTTAGTTGTATGGTATTGTGGTCAGGGAATATAGCCTAAATTTCTGCCTTGGGAATTTAAGGTTTTATTTTGGCCAAATAAATGTTAAATTTTTGTTAATGGTCTATAGGCATATTTGCAAGAGAGGTGGCTACTTTGTCCTAAGATGATATAATTCATATGTATCATATAATATGTAATATATGTCATATAATATACATTATATATCATACGTTATATAGTATATTATATGTGATATATATTTTGTGTGTTATATTTTAATTTTTTATATATATATTTATTCCCATAACTTATCACTTTGGCTTGAGTTAGATTAGGAGCTTTTAACTTAAAACTGACATTTTTGCTTCTCTTTGTTTGATTTAGATAGTGTACTTTGTTTTGCATTTCAGATGAATAAAGAAAGTGTGTGGAGTTTTTTTTATTTATTTCTTTATTGAGCTGTGGTCTCCCTGTATTGCCCAAGCTGATCTTAAACTCCTGGGCTTAAGCAGTCCTCTTGCCTCAGCCTCCTGAGTGGCTAGGATTAAAGATTTATGCCACTGCACCCAGCTGAAACTGTTTTTTTAAAATGTCCTTGAGAATGTCTGTGTACCTACATGATCCTTATTATTTCAGTTATGACAGTTAGATTTATCTAAATTTGTTGAGCTGAAATAAAATCTTATAGGCTTTAAATAATTTTCCTTTTCAGCTTATATTAATGTATTATTATATAATATTTGTATTGTTTTCTATCTTTTGTTTGATTTCTATAAAATAACTTTAAAAGTTATGAATTTTATGAGGACCTTTGATGAGTATCTTAAAAATCATAATATAAATGAGAAATTATTTTCTGAATATGTTTTTAATGATAACTTCAGTTTCTTTTTTCAAAATTGCAGATTTTCTTTCTCTTGTTTTTTTTTTTTTTTTACTGTTACCAGATATCTTTGTTTCATTAACTTTACCTATAAATGAAAAGTGTAAGACTTACAGTACTAATCACACTGTTAAGATCCCTATTTTGTTTATAGTGCAGTGTCAACTGGAATGCATTTTCACACTGAGTGCATATCTCATCTCCTTTTACCTTTTCCTGCACATACAGTACATGGCATACTTGCACACCAGCTTCTGTTGTACAATGGGTCTCTAGTTTACTTTCTGCTTAGCTCAACTACTGGGTTTTCAGGGGTTAACCATAAAGACATTTATATATATTAATATGTAGTATCTTTAAACACACATACACATGCATGTACACACACATGTGCATATACTTTTTTTTTTCCTTTTTAAGAGATAGGATTTTGCTCTGTTACTCAGGCTGGAATGCAGTGCCCTGATCATAGTTTATGGCAGCCTCAAACTCCTGTGCTTAAGCCATCCTCCTTAGCCTCCCAAGTAGCCAAGACTGTAGGCATGTGCCACCACACCTGGCTAATTTTTTTTGTTGTTTGTAGACATGGAGGTCTCACTGTGTTGCCCAGGCTGGTCTTGAACTGCTGGCCTCAAGTGGTCCTCCTGCGTTGGCCTCCCAAAGTGCTGGGATTACAGATGTGAGCCACCACACCTGGCCCACATGCACTTTAGTTCTGCAAGAATGCATTTCCATGGGTGTTAGGAAATGTGTAATATTAACTGTTGAAAAGAACCTGGCACAGTATAAGTGGGTAATGAAAGGAGGTACAGTTTTCTACATATCTGAGGAACCTGAAAGAACCCATATCTGACCATATTTCCAGACTTAACTATTTCTTTTCATAGCAATGCCATCATTCTAGTCACTCAGCCTGGAAAGTCGATTGTGATATCTTACCCTTACTCTTCTCAGTATTGCTTCAAATTATGTCATACCCATTCCCAATTCTTTGATCCTAGGTTAGGCTCTTCATACTGCTTGCCTGGGGGTTATAACAGTCTCCAAACCAGATTTCCTACCTTCAGCCTTTTGTTCTCCAGTTTAACATAAAGATCGGCAATTTTGCATGAAGGATGATGTCACATGCATAGTATACTCCCATGTACAATCTCTGGACTACTTTTTCTTTCACATAAGAAAGCATGTGGAAATGTAAGCAATAGTGATATTATAGAAATAATACTGAAGCTGCTCTAATTTATGAAAGACATAAGCTTCAGTGCTTATATTACTACTAATAAATTGCACATACCTCACAACTGATTATAATAAGACACTTTGGCTGAAAACTGCTTATAGAGACTACTATTAAATTAATTTTCTAAAGCATAGTGCTTATCATGTTAGAGTATCAGTATCTCTCCAGTCCCACCAAGTAAAATTTAAACTTTGCATTCTGCCCTTCAGGGCTCTCTACAGTTTTGCCTTTCAAGTTTTACCTCCTATTATTTTTTTTTAAGTACGCTTGAGCCAAATAGGACATTATACCATTCTCTGAACATAACCTGCTTTCATGCCTGTAATGTCTTCCCCTCAATTGTACCTCTTGAAACGCTATACATTTCTCAAGACCTAATTTAAAGGTTAGCACTTCCAAGAAAGAATTCCTGGAGTCACTGGCAAAGAGTAACTTTTTTATCTTTTGAATTTGCTCTGTACCTAATTTTTACCACGTAACACCCATCCTATGTGATATTATAGTCACTTGAATGTATACCTCTAAGGCAGAACGAATGTCTTATACAACTTGGTGTCTCAACATCTAGCACAGTGTTTTGCAAGTTGCGTATATAATACACGGTAGAAGTTTCTTAAATAAATAAATGAATGAATGTTGAATTTTGTACTTTCACCCTGGATATGTCAGTAATAATCAGTGGAGGCTGACTGGCAGCAACAAAGTACTGCACTAGATCCCTAAAAACTATTAATAGTAAAATGTCTCAAAATTACCCAGAATAATGCTGAAGAAGTGTTCTGAACACCTTTTTTAGCACTCAGGAAATATTTGAATGAATTTGTTAAACTACAGAATTATTTCGAGAAGAATTTATGAGGACAGTGAAGTTGAGCATGCTCACTTTTATGAAATTAGTCAAATAGTTGTGCTAAGCACAGTTAATTAGAAAAAGATTTCCTAACTGATTATACTTAAATAATGCAGCCAAATATAATGCCTTAGCTATTTCTTTGAAAGCATTTAAAAACTTTTATATCTCTATGCTTTTTCCCCCAGGAGGGCATTTCTCAATCTTATTTCTTTGTTGTTTTCTTCTAAATGGCTTATACAGTAGATGGGAAGTCCTCAATAAATGTAAATTATTGTTATCAATATTAATGCTCATAGTAAGTATTTACCTAAATTGAACCTAAAGATATAAAGTTTCAGAAAAGGAACAAATGTTTTCCCAGTAAAGAAATGAATTGCAGAGTAGTAGGAGTATTCCTCAACTTCCGGGGCTAAACAGCTATTTCTCTAAAAGATACATTGCCTGTCAACAACAGAATTTAAAGCTAAATCTCTAATAGGCAAATCAAATTATTGTCATGCCTTTTCAAATGAATAGAATTCAAAATTACTTAACCAATTCCATCACTAGGATTTGGAGACGGAAAGTATATACTAGAAATCTTTAATGGTCAAAAATTGACTCCATTAATTAATTATGACCTAAAACATTTTACTAGGGATATAAAAAATAGTGTATGACTTCCTCATTCCTATATATTTAATTTTAAATAATAATTTTCCCAGCTTCATCTTTTCCAAATGTAATATCTTAGTTATTTCTGAAACTTCCATGTGTAAAGGTACTGCACATTCTAGTCTCACTCTTAATCTATTCCTTATGCCTTTATGATAATATGTCATTAATAGCACAAAAGCACTCAAGCCTTCGTAAAAATAACCTAAACATAGCTGCAAGTTTATAAGGAATGCTGTGTTTCTTTATGCATTTATATCTAATAAATGATAAAATGTGAAATTTAGAAATATTATTTGATGACTTTTCACCAAACCAACTTTATTTTTGTGTGCCATTATTAGAGATTATTAATAGATTACACTTTAAACTACAGGAACTCAATGAACTCAGTGATTCAGAGACAGCTTGTGGCAAATTATCAAAACCTTTGCGTCTGCTTTGATGTGGTAATTCATCTTTGACATATGAATGTAAAATATAAATGTTAATCCAATAGTGAAAAGTGACGTAAAACTGATTTCTTAACTTTCTTATCTGTGTCAGACCCAAGTTTGAATAACTATCATTAAAATACTGGTTTTTCTTCTTTAGTGTTTTGCACAAACGATATATAATATAAATAATATACTAACATTATTGCTACATGTTCCTACAGATGAAAATGATAATATTGAGATAGATACTAACGAGGAGATTCCTGAAGGCTTTGTTGTAGGAGGTGGAGATGAACTTACTAACTTAGAAAATGACCTTGATACTCCCGGTAATTTCAAATTATAAATGTTTCGTGTCCTGCTGCATGGCAAACTTTATGGTTATATTTTTATTATCTCATCAACAATAATAATTTCTTTTGTAGTTTTATTACATCTTGTGCTGTCACAAATCATTTAGCTAAATCCACCTTCCATCAATGTTATGTTGTTTTGTTTTAGGTTGAATGTTCAAATTTTAATAACATTGGAATAACAAATTGTAGTTTATGTTCTTTTATTACTAAGATTCACTATTGTATTTTATGTTATATAAAGCAACTTATAGGCATTCAGAAATTGGTTCTCTTCTCAGCTTGAATATTTTGGTGTGGTGTTGTAAGAGATATATGAAGTGCTTATGGAATTCTCCAAATGTAAATCTAAACCATGAATCAGATTTTCTGATTTAATTAAAATTGATAGTCTTAGTTGTAATATTATTTTGCAAATTTTGTGCTTTAAATATTGAAATATTATGTTAATAAATTATTTTATGCATACTTAACTGATTATAATAAGACACTTTGAAAACTACTTACATAGACTACATTAAATTTATCTTATGTCTTATATCAATAAATCAGTAAATCACATTGGCAATTAGCCTTTGTAAGTTCTTGTTTAAAATATAAAGATATTTGCTGGTGATTTTTAATACATGAGTGTTCCATATGCATTGCCTTTATAAGCCCAGCAACAAGTAGCAATCCAAAGCTTTGTATACACAAAGGGTTCCATAAATGTTTATTGACCTGAATTCTTATAGCAATAAAAAGTCTTTGGTGATCTCTTTAGATTTAAAGGTAAGGAGGCGAAGTCCCTAATGTTTACCTTTTCCTGTCAAAAAAGCTAAAGGCAGTGAGAGCAAGAATTTTTTTTTTTTTGAGACAGAGTCTCACTCTGTTGCCCTGGCTAGAGTGCCATGGCGTCATCCTAGCTCACAGCAACCTCAAACTCCTGGCTCAAGCAATCCTTCTGCCTCAGCCTCCCGAGTAGCTGGGGCTATAGGCATGTGCCACCATGCCCAGCTAATTTTTTCTATATATTTTTAGTTGTCTGGCTAATTTCTTTCTATTTTTAGTAG
>NW_012138080.1:5172654-5182654 GCF_000956105.1 Propithecus coquereli
ATTGTAATAACTTGTTTTATTATGTATGACCTATGTAGTACTTACATAAATATATACATCACATAGAGGCTTAGGTTTTCAGGTAAGCATAGCTAGTATTAACTTTAGTTATAACTGAGTTGTCTTTAGGTATGTAGACTATATTCTTTAAGAGGAATGATTTGGGGAAATTGTGTATATATAAAATAGAGAGCGAGAGAGAGTTCTGCATGTGTCTAATCTGAAATGTTACTTCATAGCCCTAATGTGCTTTTCTTCTTTCTTTTAAAATATAGTAATATTTTTATAATGTCACCTAAAATTGATAGTCTACATATCTAAATACATCTCACTTCGTTATTCATGATATTTACATATTTAATAGAACAAAACAGTAAGTTGGTGGACTTGAAGTTGAAGAAGCTCCTAGAAGCTCAGCCACAGGTGGCAAATTCACTCCCTAGTGCTGCCCAGAAAGTCGTAACTGAGATCTCGGAGCAAGACATTAAGGTAAATCTTACTCGTTAAACTTTTGGCTCAATATTTATGTATTCTAGTTTCTACTGGCACTTGATAATCCTAAAAACAGTTTCTTATCGAGTTCTTCACAGTAAGATTCAGGTTTTATTAAACAGCCAATAAATTAAGTATCATTATGGTAATCGGTATTCATATACTGTTTTTGAGGAAAACTACTACTTTAAATTGCTATTTTGAGTATAAGTACAGGGTATATAGAAACTATTCTTGAATTCTATGTATATGTATATTTTGCTAAGAAGAATATTGCTAAGCGAATTCTAGCATATTTTTCCTCGACCTCTGATCTGTTTAGATGCACTAGAATTCATGTTATTTATAAGAATCATCACACCTGAAGATGGATGATAGTGTGACTGAATATAAATGTTTAAGATACTTACATGTGTTTTGTGCCACTTTGTATCTTACCTTGTGTAGCATTTTAGCCAGAATGCCACATTTTAAGAATATTATTATTGTTAATAGAGTATATTATCCCCACCCACGTTTCTCCCCTTTTCCTCACAGTGTATCATTAATATTTCCGTAGCTTAAGGGCACTTCCAGTCCTGTGTAACTTTTCACCCACCTGCGGACTGTGGGGACTGCCCTGCTGACTGAAAGGATTTCCTTCCCCTGACACAGAGATGCTTTGAAGTCCCAAAACAATGACTTTCATTGCTTTTCCCGTATATTGTCAGTTTCTATAAATTGGTGATGAAAGTGTGTGGCAGCACCAGAGGACTTTTGGTCTCTATCTTTGAACAAAAGGAAGGCTGGATCAGGTCTGATTTTTTGCGTTCAATTTAGCTTTCTGCAGTAGATTTAATGCAGAATGAAGCTGGCCTAAGAATAATACAATGGATTGAAAAGGCTAACTGAATTAGTGGGTTTAGAGGAATACATTTGTAAAGTGGCAGAAGTCCCTAGTCATAAAAAGGTTTCTTAAGATGGGATTTGCTGGCTAATCGCACTGATATTTTAGCATGTTGCCAGGCCTAAAAAAATTTAGCCGTGTTTGTTTATTTTGATAAAGACTCGAGTTTTAGACTATTGGATAGTTGTTATGATAACAGTAGAACTCACACTTTTTTTAGGGAAAAAAATTCAAAATTGTTCCTATCCTAACTATGTGACTAGGATGTTATAAGCACGATATTAATGGTAAATATATTAGATGACTTTTTAAAAAATTAAAATAGAAATATTTTCATTATTATGGTTTATTTAGTCATCTATGTAGATGAAATTGGTTTTGCTTTCCAAAAGCTTTTATGTAGTAATTTTTAAAGTTATTTCAACAAAAGGTATGCTTTAAGCAGCTTGCCTCTATAAGAACCCTTTTAGTTAAGATTTTGAAAATGGTGTTTATAAAGAACATATAGAGTCCATCTGTTCTCTTGAAGCTTTCGGCATTGATTTGGGTTTTTATTTTTTTTAATAAAATGCAGTTTACACATTTATAAATGAGGCATTCTGTGTTTGTGGAAAAGGATAAACTGTTACCTTCCCTTGAGGATTCTGTATCCCAGGCCTCCTTGAGGCTAGAGAATAGGCCATTGGAGGGCTCCCTCATTACTGATTGTCTCAATGCAGAGGAAGGGCAAAGTCTTGGTAGCTTTTGATAACCAGTTTCAGCATTCAGCAGGCTTAGCTATTAGTCATGCATCTTAGCCTTTCCCTATTTACTTTCAAAACACTTAATAAAAATAATAAAAGATTAGGTATAAAATGAAATATTTGTTTGGTACACAGCTCCTCGGTATCTGCAGCTTCCACACACTGCAGTGGTTCAGTCTTCTGGGATATTTCTTGTTGATAGAACCATTTGAATTTGTTACCAGTATTAACATAGGAAGCTCTGGGAAAGATAATTGTAGTTTCTTTAGCTGTAAAGGGCTTACTTACAAATCTGGCTTTGGAAAGTTATAGCTGATGAAATGCAGTTCAGTGGGGTAGTATTATAATCCTACCTTTTAGCCTTCATCCAGCATTAGTGGTTTATCTCAATGGGCATAAAATTAGAAACTAGTTCTTCTTGTCATACAAGTCTGTGAGATGGTGCAGCCCGATGGGGCAGAATAGTGGCGAGAATAGGAGGTAACTTGGCTTTTAAATGGTATCTATCACTGGGAGAGGACATAAAGGGTATCAAAGTTTCCAAGGATTTAAACCATGTGTCCCAAACTTTTTGATTACAGGCAACAGAACTCGTAGTTGAGCTATTTAGAGTGTTTTAAAATGCTTTTTCTTTCAAAAAGTTTGTAATGTTTCTAAATCAACATTATCTGAAATCATTAAAAGTTGTCTTACTAACAAGTAATTTCATGTTTATGAAATCAGGACTCTGTTACCATGTGTTCTTTTACTTTTAGAATGGAACAGAAGATCTCCGAACTGAGCGATTACAAAAAGCAACAGAACGTTTTAGAAATCCTGTTGTGTTCAGCAAGGATTCTACAGTCAGAAAAACTCAACTCCAGTCTTTCAGTCAATATGTTGAGAATAGACCAGGTAGGAATGCTTTTTGAAATGTTTTCCCATTTTATGATTTAAAAGTATTTAAATATATATATATATGTATGTATACATATATACTGATAATGTAAATCCACATTTCAATACACAAATATATCAAGCTTTATAATAATTTTACTTGTCTTTCCCCTTTTTTTAAGAGATGAAAAGGCAGAGATCAATACAGGAAGATACAAAGAAAGGAAATGAGGAGAAGGCAGCGATAACTGAAACTCAGAGGAAGCCATCAGAAGATGAAGTGCTTAATGTATATTAATTTTTTGTGTGGTTTCATGATTGCTGATAATTCCAAACTGTATGTGGAAATAGTGCCTTTATTTGTTAAAATGAGATGTTAGGTTTTTAAAGATGTCAATCTCCAGTGCATTCAAAGCAGAGTGAGAGGGGTGCACTGTTGAATTAGTCTGCAGTGTGGTGATAATTGTCAGATAAAAAAAAATGAATTTTTCAGAGTTCCACAGCCCCAGCTTCCTTGAGACATTTCCATCAGGGCACTTCCCATAAAGAGATTCCAGTATTGATCTACCGGGAGGATTTTAATTATTACAATAGCAGATACCGCAGAGCTGCAGTTAGAGGGAAAAGTCACATGAGACCTGCTAGAATTTCTCAGCCAACCCATTTTGTTGGCTTGGGTTAATGGGTGTTCAACCTTTCCATTATCCAGATCAGCCGTGAATTACTAGCTGAATGATGTTTGCATTAATATAATATATATGGTAATTTCTTCACTTAATTAACGGGGAGGTTCAGCTCAGTAGGGGTATGGGCTGATCATGTGTAAAATTGATTTGTGAGGGAAATATTTGATAGACCGCAGGGAGAAAGCTGCTTTTGATGGACAGCTGCGGGACAGAAGCAGGAAGAACAAGTTTTAACTTGAATTTTTGTCTGGAAGCATAGTTCTCTTTAATAGTGTTACTTTTTTTGTTATCTGTAGTTTGTCTAAATATTTTCATTGTTTTTAGTGCTACGATAGTCTTTGTTGGATTTTAAAATCCTTATAAATGCACTGAGAATCACCAACTACATCTTAGGGCTCTGAAAGCTTCTCATTTTAAGTTGTTCACTTTAGAACACCTGAAAAGGTGTGAGCTGGAAAAGAACAGCTCACTGATATATCCTGATGAAGTATTTGGTATAACTTATAAGTTACAGAATACTTGAGTATACTATGTACTCACAGGAGGGAAACCTGATGGTGAAATTTGTTACTGTTTTTAACTGAATCAATCAGTAAAAGCAATGAAGTGTATGTATTGCTTATCACTTCTGCTTTCTTATACCTTTGTTATTCATATTGTCTTTGCAAACTGCTATATTTGTTTTGTCCCTCTGTATGGGAATGAGAAAAGAAAAAGTCCCTTTTGAAAATCATCTGCTATCTGGCAGATAGGTTAAAAAAGCATTCACCAGATTATTTCAGATTTTGAAGTTAGCATTAGCTTTTATTCTGTTATTATTATTTTTCTGTTATATTTTGTATTAAGTTAGAAGACTATCCATTTTGTATGGATCTTTAAAAAACAGTGATTTTTTTGATCAAACTATCCTGAGAAATTATCAGTTTTATGATTTCATGAAATATTTCAACTTTAAATTTGTCAACTGCCCTAATCAGTTTAACAATAAGTTAGTATAAATTGAGTTCACATGTGAGTACAAATTATTTACTAGTTCAAAAGGTATATAAGTTATACATATATTTAGACATGTTTATTGATCATGAGAATTCCAAAATATGCTCATAACTAACATAATTCTTGGTTTTTGTTTAAGGTGTAATGAAAGATAATTCCTCATAGCTTCTTAGAGATTAATATGCTTTCAGATAGGGAAAGGATTTGACAGAAGAAGATTGTTCACATTTATTTTGCTGAATAAATAATGGTATAGGGTTTATGATAGTAGTGGTGATGGTGAAAGTAATCACTTAGGGAGTTCTTCAGTATTTCTCAGCTAATTAGGTGTCAGCCCCCAAAAATGTCAAAAGGTAAACAGGTATTCCAAATGCAGCTATAATTAATCCCTTTTTGTAACTATACCATAAATAATAACCCTAAATGTAATGATTTAAATTTGTAATATGAATGTAAAAATTAAGACGATATTGGCACTTTATAACAGAACTGGTATTTCAAATAAAACTTCTAAGGATAATTTTTTTTTTTATCATGAATGGGTGTGAAAAGTAAATTTTCAAATTGAAATCCAAATTTGGCTAAATGGAAGATTAACCAAATCAGTATACTAGTTTCATTAGATCCTGTGTAGCAAGGTTGGAAACCACCTGTCAGGTTAGAATTCACAGCTACAATAATTTTAGTAATACATCAACAGAATGACATGTTAAAGTACAGGAGCCAGCTGGAGGGAAAACTAGAGATATTGCAAACATCTCTTTTATCATTTTTAAAGTATTTAAAATGATATAGTCACTATGAAAAAAAATTTATCTTTTAAATTTTGTATTTTTATAGAATCTGTATGATTCTCTCAGGATGGATACTTTAAAGATCAATTTCTTAGTAAAACTCCATTTTTGTTATTACACTTTTGAATTAAAGGTGTGATTAATGTTTGTTTTGATAATCACCAAGGGGAAACTTCTCTTCTATCCTTGTCTGTGCTTCAATAACTCTGACTTAACTTTAAAGAAAATTATTTTAATTTAGTGTTAACTTTTTAAATCTGGCAAATCTGGGTGTGAAATTATAAATATAATACTAAACAGCTGAAATGTTCTATATTTACAAAAGTTTGGTATACATAATACATATGAAAATTTTTTGAATCAGAGGGAGTTGCTTTTTGGTACTAAGGGTGATACTAAGGGTATATTTGGTTCTCTAGGTAAGTGCTTTACTAAGTGTTTGTAGAAAGGAAAAATGCAACTTACAAGTGATTTTTTTTTTCTTCCTGTTTGTTCTCGTTAACAGAAAGGGTTCAAAGACACCAGTCAGTATGTTGTAGGAGAATTGGCAGCACTAGAGAATGAGCAAAAGCAAATTGACACCCGTGCCGCGCTGGTGGAGAAGCGCCTTCGCTATCTCATGGACACAGGTACGGTGCCCAATTACACTGTAAACAGTTTTGGCAAATTGAGCGTTCACAAACTCTTATAGAGTTTTGGAAGTGTGAATCTTTGAAGCCTGAATGTTCAGCAAAACTGCCTTGAAAATAAAAAGGCTGCGATTTGCAGCCACCTCTCTGGGCCCTGGTGATAAGAGTGCCTTCATGGGAAGTGATAACTCGCCCTGATACCGTGTGAGCCAGCACTATTGAACAGTGTGCTCATCCATGCAGAGTTGGAATACACATCTGTGCCTCATTGATATGCCACTGCTTAAAAAAAAAGTAAGATCTTTACTGTTCTACTGATTCACTGGGAAAAAAAAAAGATTTGGCCAGCTAAAGCCATGTACTGCATGAAACAGAGCACTGTGCATAGGGGATGGCTCCATGGACTAGATCACTGAAATTTGAGAATACTATCTGGTTACTGATGCTCCACAATTTTTTTCAAGAGAACAGGTTTTTAAAAGTCTATAATACTTTGTGTCACAGTTGCATTTGAAAGGATTAAGGTATATAGCAAGGTTCGTAAAGATAGGTTAGAGCAGCAAGTTAGCTCCTAACCAGAGGGTTGAGCGGCATTTGATGCTGATTGCCAGTGGTGATTGAATAGATCTAAGAGCACAATAAGCTATTGGAAAAGAACAGTGTGTACATGTGTGTTTCGTTAAAATACTGCTCTTACAAAAGGGTAAAAATGAGAAATAAATTAAAATCATTCATACCAAATTATAAGTTATATAAGAAAAAATGTCAGAAAATAAGAGTGGAAAATCTATTTCTTTAATCTAATTAATTGCTTTAGTTTTATGGCAGTGTTAAAATAAAGTAGATTAGCATGATTTAGGATTGGAAAGCTTTCCTGAACTTTTTCTTCTCTATTTTCCAAAAATATATTTACAATAAAAGAACTCCTCCAAAAATAAGCATTTATATGGGATATTTGAAAATGAATAGATTAGTGAAATGAGAACATATTAGAAGAAGAAGGAACCTTAGGCTTTAACTGGCCCAGCGAGTTTCATACTGTGTTCTGTGGAGCCCTAAAGCTTCTTCAGAGGCATCTCAGGGGCTGCCAGGACAATAAGGGAGCAGAAAGCAGACATGCATCTGGATTCCTTACCTTACTTGAAACAGAGTGTCTCTGAGTTTATTTATTTGAAATAATGGGCTTAGAAGGGTTCGTTTGAAGAAAAGGTTCTACTGCTTAAAATTTAAAAACAAAACAAACAAAAAACCTTGTTTTGGAAAGCCCTAATTCTCTCATTGTATAGGTAAGGAGACAGAGGCATAGGAAATGCTCAAGGTCATAAGATTACCAAGTGGCAGACCTTGAACTAATTTAGGTCACCAGAACCATATCATCCAGCACTCTTCCTGCTACAGCGGATTAACTAAGCCATGTTTATCATTCCTCTAAAAAGTTACATGTTAGGGGGGAGGGGGGACAAGGGCAACATATGTAACCTAAACATCTGTACCCCCATAATATGCTGAAATAAAAAAAAAAAAAGTTACATGCACACCCAGTCTTGTACGTACACAGTTGCATGACTTCAGCATGGATCTATAAACCAATGTATTGTTTTGTAGTTGCATTTTTTTCCTTTGATTTCTAAGGGATTTTTAAAATATTAGCTATGCTAGCTATATTATAAATGAAATTACTAGATAGCATAATTTCTGTAATGCATTTTAAAATTATTTCCTTTAAATATTTTTTTTTTCTGAGAGAAGGTTTTGCTCTGTCATCCAGGCTGGAGTGCAATAGCATCATCATAGCTCACTGCAACTTCCAACTCCTGGGCTCAAGCAATCCTCCTGCCTCAGCCTCTTGAATAGCTGGGACTACAGGCACACACCACCATGCCTGGCTAATTTTTGTATTTTTTTGTAGATGGCGGGGGCGGGGGTGTCTCTGTCTTGCTCAGGCTGATCTCAAACTCCTAGTCTCAAGCAATCCTCCCTGCTTGGCCTCCCAAAGTGCTAGGATTGCAAGTGTGAGCCACCATGCCTGGCCCAATTTCCTTTAAATATTTTGAGGAGACAAATTTCTATTTTTTTTTTAAACAAATGAAAGTGAACTGCTTTCCCTGATTGTTTGGGGTAAACTAGATATTGCTATAGAAGAAATCTTGTGCCACTAGTGAAAACACTAGAAATTCTGTTTTCTTTCCTTTAACACTTGGAGCCTGATTTATTGAGGGTTCTACCCAAAATAGACTCAATTTCTCCTTCCTACCCCACATATCACTAGTGAAGCTTTAAAATGGCCCTAATTCAACCATAGATCCTTTATAATCTGCAAGATAGTCATAGGCCACAGATTGACTCTAGAGTCCTTTGGAGATTATTCTGTTCCTTATTCCACAGGACAGAATCTGATCCTGATTGGGTTTGCTACTGCAGATTTAGACTAAAACTGACTTGGTCCCCCAGCTTGATAAGCTGTGAGAATCACCCCAGATGATATTGAACCTCCTCCAAATAAAAATATAATGTTTTTAAGATTTGCCTAAAACATAGTTTAGTATCTGAAGTAAGAGATAATGGGTTACAAAGTAACAGCATATATTTATCCTTTTTCTTTTGGGGTTCCAGTTCATTCCAACTTTTCATTTATTCTAATAGTACTTTTTTCTGGTGTATTAGAGATTTCAATGTGCTTTCTGAATCTCAGCTTTAGAATTAAGCAGAGCAGTAGTATCCATATTCTATATATGAAGAAACTGAGGCTCAGAGGTTCAGATAAGGGAAATGACTCATTTAAGATGACCTCATTAGCAATGGTAGAGTTAGGGCTTCAACCTGGGTTTTTAGATTTTCTAAGCTCTTGATTTAGTCCTCTTTTCCCACTATATCTTCTTTACAGAACAAGTATGCTTTATCTGCTATTTTGGTTTTTATATACTTATAGATACTGACTATATTCAATTTTTTTTACTGATTTGAAATTCACGTAATATAAAATTAACCATTTGAATGTGTACAATTCTATAGTATTTAGTACATTCACAGCGTTGTGCAAACACCACTGCTATTTATCTCCAGAAGTTTTTCATCATCCTAAACAGAAATTCTTTTTTTTTTCCTTGTTTCTTGTTTTCTTTTTCAATTTGTGTCCTACTAAACAGAAATTCTTTACTCAATGAACAATAACTCCCCATTTCCTCCTCCCCCAATCCCCAGGGAATCTATAATCTAGTTTCTGTCTTTATGAATTTGTTCTCTTCTAGATATTTCATATAAGTGGAATCAAACAATATTTGTCCTTTTGTGTTTGGCTTCTTTCAGTTAACATAATGTCTTCAAAGTTCATCCATGTTGTAGCATGTACCAGTACTTCATTCCTTTTTATGGCTGAATAATATTCCGTTGTATGTTTATACCACATTTTATTTATTTATTCATTTGTTGATGAACATTTGGGTTATTTCCTCCTTTTGGCTACTATGAACATTTGTGTACAGGTATGTTTGAATCCCCACAAACATTTGTTACTTCAAAATGAAACTAAATAGTACTAATAGTTGTTTTAGACCTGAGTCCTAGGTTCCCAGAGCTTGAGCAACTCTGAGTTTTAAGCACCACCCCTGGTGACACTGAAGCTCCTGCAGGGGGGAGGAGTGAAGCCTGGATGGTGGCCCAGACTGCTGGGCATTTCTCCTGGAATGTTGGCAGAAGGCTGTAGCAAGAAAGTAGGAAAAGAAAGTAAGAGGCTCATGCAACAAGATGGGCAGGTGCCAGGTATGAGAATGGCAGTAGGTGGGGAAGGGCACCAATGGCAGAGACAGAGCAACTGTGGGAATTTTTGTGTCTGGTTTCTTCTAAAATTATTGAGAAATCTTAGTGATAGTCTGAGTACTAAATAGCAATTGTGTGTGTG
>NW_012138080.1:5187654-5199748 GCF_000956105.1 Propithecus coquereli
GAAGTGGGATCTGGGAATCTGCATTTTTACAACATTTTCTTTGATTCTGAAGCAGGTGGACCACAAATTTCCCCTTTGAGAACACTGCTTTAAAGAAGATACCTACACTAATAATGAATTAGTACAGAAAACAATCCAATTTTTGAATATACTTAAATACCTCCTCTATTATTCTTCCATTGTTCCTGATATAAAATTCCTTCCACATGGAGTTATCTATTTAATCTCTTGGTAATCCAAATTCATCATGTCTTCCTCTCGTGGAAGGCAATGGATAGTATTAATTATTATGCAGGGAATTTGCTACTTTGAAGGAAATCTGAATTGGTTTTGCCCATGCTATAAATGTAGCTGTTCTTTATTATCTTTAGTGAAGTCTGCAGTTGTGGAGAAAAGATGCTGATGGCTATATTACCAAGAAGCCAGATCCCCAGATATATCATACTTAGTGCTAGAGAGAATGTGTCTGGCCTTCTGGATAGCAGCAGCACTGCTGGCTTACTGAAGTATTACCTTCTCGCCTGGGAAGCTGTTCTGGGGTTCTCTCAGGGTCAGAGTGCCAAATAAATTGGGTTCCACTTATGCCTTTGGATTGAATAACATGCTTCCTGTAAGCTTAAAAAATAAGAACATATGCATATCACTTGTAATTGTCCTCAAGGTTTATTTTAAAAGTAAATTATTAAAGCCTGTTTTCAGTAATGTCTTCTTTTTTGATTATAGAATGACTCTATGTTAGGAGTATGGTCAAAATTGTAGTTGTTTGCTATTTGACCTAATGAAAAGTTGTCTGCAAAAGTCATCTACGATTGGTATTAGTAACAAGGTCACTCACAAGTGTTATGACCAACCACATTATTATGTTTATTAAATATTTTAAAACCTATTTCTGTGTGTTGATTTCTCTAAACCATATTACAAAACATTCATGGTCCTTGCTTCAGGAAATCTATAATATTATTCTAACATGCCTAAAATACCTTGTAACATATAATAATTACTCATAATTATTTTAGATTTTCTCCTGCTTCATATAATTGGGTATAAGAGTAGGGGTATAAGAGAATAAATTTGACTTGTTCTGGAATTGTTTAAAACCGCCTCCAGGAAGCTTTCCTAGATCATCCCACCAGCCAGAATTATGCTCTCCTCCTTTAATACTTTTTAAAAATCTTTGTTATAGCAATCTATTAGAATTATTTATATGCAGTACATGTCTCCCCAGTAGCTTATGAAACCTTGGACTATGGAGGCCTGGATGGTACCTTTCATGATCTTTTGACTCCCTCAAGGACTCAACATAAATAATTGTCAGTCAGAGTGAGACATTTGCCCTTTTGCAGTGAGCTGATTTTTAAAAATCACCTCATCCCATTCTGTGCCACTCCCTGACATCCAGGAATAAATATTTCATAAAAAGGAATAAATTAAACATGTAATAAAAATTGTACCAATTTTTCTGTCAGATATAAATATAGCATCTAGTTGATGGCAGTTACTCTTAGTTACATAGGTAGTTTCTTATGAATTTTAATCTTCTTGCTTGCCTGTTTTTTCACTTCTACTTCATTCATATAACTATTAGATAGAAAAAAATTTTAACCAATAAAAACAATACTCACAGGCTTTTTCTGAATTTATGTGCTATCTTGGTACCCTATTGCTTAAACCTGATATGATTTGTATTACAAAAAAAGTGCAGTTACTGTAAGTTATATACATTTTAAATAAAAATTAAATTTTCTATTTTCCTTTAGAATGGAATCTTACTTAAAAGATAAATATTATTTATAATGTTAAAGGGTGATTTTGTGAAAATACCAAAAATCGTAGTAGAATATATGCCATTTTTCCTAAAAAGTTTTATTAATATGACTTCTGAAGGAATTCAGTACATTTGTTAGGTTAGAATTAATAGATATTGGCAAGTTATATCTCTATATATGTCAGGATCTCCTACATCCTTCATTTGTATATATTTAAATATTATGTCTGTTCATAAGTCAAACTACTCATCATCATCCTAGTTTGACTAAAGATTTAAGCTGAAGTACGTGAGTAGCATAGAATACATTTCTTGCTCAGAAACACAAACAGCTAGCCAGGCACTAAGTATATTATCAGGCAAGTTCTTTCAGAAACGTATTGCTAAAGAAGCTTAACATTAATTATTGTAACTTTGGGAAGATTACATCCACACTAGCCTTGTAAGAAGCAGCATACACTTCTTGACCTCCAATACTAGAGCTTTAAGACACAAGAATGGCATTTTACCAACTTTAATGGGATAACCAGTATAATCTTTCAGCAGTAAGGGAAGAAAAAGTGTTTAGAGTATAATACCCTTCTGATTCTAATAGAGGCTGCCTATTCTGTGTATTGCAATCATAATTCATTTGTTTATTTTGGTGTGGTTTTGTTTCAATTATTTAAGGGAAAAAGAACTTTTATAAAAAACTGGTAGGTTGCTTGTTGGCTGTTTTGTCTCAGATATTATTTCTATTTGCATGCCAACTTCTTTTTGTGGCATGCATAGATAGATGTGTGTGTGTGTGTGTTTGTAAAATATTTGCCACAGTTTTCAGAGCTCTGTAATGTATCTGTGCAAAGACATAGTATGAATTTGGGCATGCCTATCCATGCAGTTCCCTTTTTAATGCAGTTTCTTATTTCCTGGTAATAACCCTACAGCACCATGTACAGTGTGAATACCAGCTGATACACCGCCCCTCCCCCCATGTATTGCATTGTGTCTGAGAATACCAAGTATAGTAATTTACCCAAATAAATAGAAAGTATATATTATGGTTATTCCACATGCACCTAATTTAAAAGCATATTGATGATATTATTCAGAATTATTCTTTCTAAAATAAAGAAATTCAGCAGGGTTTTTAGCACTTCTCTATTGAATTAGTTCAGCGCATGAGATTGGTGGATTATGATTAATTTTAATAGCTACATTAAAAAATACATCTAACATTCTTAATTAGAATAATCTCCAAAGCCAGTTAAATGTTTCAGAAGACAAACAGTTTAATTAGCTAACCTCAGAGGTTCCCCTCCCCCATATGTGCAGTGGTCTTAGTCTTGGTGTGAGCCTTTCAAGCATTCTTAAACAATTGGATGAAAAGGGATTTTAGGCAGATTAGACGAGGGGATGCTTTATATGTTGTTCCTAATCATGAGATATGCAACATCTACAAAATTTTACAAAGAAATGAAAATTTAAATAAATTTTACTTGGACTATCTAGTTAGCATGAATTACAAGCTGAAACATCCAGTGATAAGACTACTTAATAAATATATTCTTTTAATTGTGGATAGGAGCAAAAGTACATGCTGGGGTGGACTAGCAAGTGATATGGCAGATTAACATTCTAAAGGGGTCAATGCTTTTTCCCAGAAAGCATGCTTTTGTTGTACTCCCCTGTGGTGCCACTAAATTTTTGGAAATAAATTCTGAAAATTGAAATAGAATTGTTAGATTTTTAGTGTAGGTTTTTTCTTTTTCCTGATTTCTTTCTTGTTCTTATCTACTTTATACCCTGTCACAGCAAGAAATTCTGAAGGTTTAGTGTGTGTGGTTGTTCTTTTCTATTGCAAAATGCTGGGATCTTAGGAATTTGCAACTTACAGTGTAATATAAATCACTACTTTCATTTTTTCTTAATTTGTAAGGAGGAAAAGATTTCTTCTTTTATACGTGGAGGAGTTTTTTTTCTTAGTTGGTTTTCTGCTTTTTAATTATCAGTTTGCCTAAAAACAGTAAATGTTATTTATAGATTTAAAATTTTAAAAATTATCACTGGATTATAAAATTATTAAAGTAATAAACCAGAATTAAAAATATGTACGGTAAGACTGGAGAAACTGATTTCACCAACTTCATATTCAGATAATATCCTATATTTACATCACGTGAAATTCTGAGAGCTAATTTTAAAATAATGTTGAATGGATAAACCCATTAAAACTAAAAAATTAATTTTGTCTGTGTAAATTTTGTATAAGTACATGGTAAGGTGGCATTTGAAGTTCAGATAGCTTAATTGAGTTTGAAGGGGGAAAGGTCATTTAATTGGTCTATTGAAATGTTAACAGAAACAGATATGCCATGAAATAGACTTTAATGGCAGTGGTGTTGCGCTAATGTCTGTATTCACTCGCAAAATTGTTAATTAGGGCACTTTGGTAGTTCATTTGTTTTTGTATTGATGTGCTTAGTTCAATAGGGAAATCAATTTTTTAGAATTTACATGACTTGTTAGCACCCTAAAATGCATATTTATTTTTTATTCCCAAGAGAATACTATATGCTGTAAAGCCCAAGTGCGTTTTCAGTTCAAGACCTCTGCTTCCCTTCTGGTTAATGGAATGTCATCATTTTTCTATTTTACTTATTTGATAAAGTTGAAATGTCCCATATGAACATCTGAATATCTATGTGAAACTTTTCTTAGCTGAATATTTCTAGAAACTATTGTCATATTTCTAGGAAAAACAAGCTAAAGAAGAAAAAAGGAAGTGGGCTATGGGTGGGATTGCTGATTTTAAGTTAAAGTGTAAATAACATTCTGGATGATATGTTTTGCTCTGCATAAATGCTCATTGCCTTAATTAGAGAAAGTGTATTCCAAAGAATTTTAAGATTTCCTTATGAAGCCTTATATGATTCATTTATTGTAAGTAGAGTCTTTATTATGAGGTTCTATTACTGAACATTAGTCTTCTGCAATGTATGTCTACATAGTGCAATTTGTATTACTGTACAGTAGTACCCCTTATTCATGGTGGATACGTTCTAAGACCCCCAGTGGGTGCTTAAAACCACAAATAGTACTGAACCCTACATATACTATATTTTTTCCTATACATACATACCTATGATAAAGTTTAATTTATTAAATATAAATTAGACACAGTAAGAGATTAACAGCAATACCTAATAATGAAATAGAACATTTATAATAATATACTATAATAAAGTTATGTGAATGTGATCTCTCTCTCTCTCTCTTTCTCTCTCTCAAGATATCTTATTGTACTACACTCACCTATTTTTGGACCTTGGTACACTGGGTAACTGAAACCACGGAAAGCAAAACCACCATAAAGTTTTCAATTTTTAAAGCAAGTGTGGAGTAAGAAAGGCTAAGAATTAACTTTTGAACACAGATTTCTATTAATAATATTAACTTCTCATATTATAGCACTTTGTTTTATATATATTACTATCACATATTTATAAATGTTTGCAAATATGAAGAGTGTTAGAGATCATCTAGTCTAGACCTTTTATTTTACTGATGAAAATACTTGAAGCCAGAGTTAGAAGTTGGTACAAAACTGTAATTAGAACGGGTATTTTCTAACTCACATTCCAGCATGTTTTCCTTCCCCTAAGCTATACTATTTTACAGTTCTTTTTTTTTTTAATTCAATACCTAAATGTTTCAAGAAAAAGGAAATCTAGATTTTTAAATGTATTTTTAAAAATTATATTGGATCATTTTCTATACTGTATTCACAGCTAAACAAATCCCTAATTTCAATCTCCTAAATAAACTAAAAATTCATACTCTTCCTTACTTATCTCATGTAGAGTAAACCTTGTGTAGTTTAGACTCTAAATGTTAAAGAATGTAAAATATGATCTGTGTAATAAAAATGTATATGTAAAAAGATTCTTTTAGAAAAAAAATAACAGATTTTAATGTAACAATTTGATGCTGACTTTGTGATAATAGAGTAGGTTTCTTAGGTTCTAGTGGTTTCAGGTTTTTTAAAATAGACGTCCGTATATTATTAAAATGTTGGAAATAATTGTGTTAGTCTTGACTATGAACATGATACACTCATTCCAATATGCTTTGGAATTCTTAGTAGAATTATTAACCTATATCTTCATTCTTTCACTTATTTTCCAAACTACCTATGTACACAGCCCCTATTTTGCTTGCAAGGGTAATCAAAATTCTAAAACATTTCATTGTACCAGTATGCAAATATATTTACATAGGAATAAATCTAGTTTTCCTTGAAGAGGGCAACAGAATTGAAAACTGAGGCCAACAAATAAAGGAAAGTTTCTCTAAATCCATTGGATAATAGAGGCAGTGTTAAGGCTAACCATAGTGTTGAACTAAACAGAGGGATTACTTCTGGGTTTTGCATCAGTTGTTTTCTGCCGGGTGGCCTCACTTGTCAAAAAAAAAAGAAAAAAAAAGTTTAACAGGCAAACATTCACATGGGCACACTGAGAAAAGAAGTATGCTTAATTCCATCAAAGCTTAAAAAAAATCAATCATTAATTTATTCCAACTGCAATTGTTGGTCATTTGTGAAAAACATCTGGCCTTTAAGTCACAGGAACCTAAACACCAGTACAATGTGAACACTTGTGAAGAAGCTTCAAGTTTGGTGTAGTGTAAAAAAGCTATATTAGTGCGTGCATAGCTGTATCTGACCATACAACACCATGTTTATTATATTGCTTTAACTCTGCTTACTTTTTTGGATTTCGAAAATATTATAAGTGCAAATGTAATGTGCTTTAAAAATTAGAAAATTGTTCATTTGCAACTTTAAGTAAAAAGTCTTGCTTTTTTATGTATCTTTTCATGCTTTTTTAACAGAGTGATATTTCAGCAATCTTGGTATTACAAGTCAGAAATGGTTTCTGATGAACACTAAATTCAAACTAGAAAATATATTTTAAAAATGGTTTCAGGAGAGACTTACCCTGTTTTCTATATTGCTAAGGAATAGTTAAAATATTTGTTTTAAATCTGGATTTAAACACACCTAACTGCTCTTTAATTTGGTACAGCTAGTCCAAATGATTTTATTTAAGAAATTTTGGTAGGAGATAAATAATTCTGCAACCATGCTCATATTGCAAAGTATAGAACTAATTCAGTCATTATGACTGTAGTAACATCTGTTTTTTATAGCTTTAAAGCAAGTGGTAGAACAGCTCAATGTTGGGATACATTTAAATATTAAGTTTAAGGTTAATCAAGTTTCAAGTTCTAACAACATATAAGTAGCCACACCATAGCTACAAAATGATGTATAGTAGATCTTTGCCATTTTGTTGTTGTTTTAAAATGAACTTTTAAATTGTAGAAGAAAGCCTAACCAAAGGTGTAAGGGGTGAAAATTGGAGCCTAAATTAGAAATAAAGAAAAAGTTGCATCATTTTAATTACATGCTCTAATATAATACGCAGATTAAATACATAATACCTTCCCCTCATGATGACATATTACTTTGTCTAGTGGTTTCTTACTGACCCAAGGAAATAAATACTATAAATAAATACCCAAATACTACTGTGTCAAAGGCTTCATATAGAAATGATCCTTTCCCTTACTTATATACTATATTTCACTTACCACTGCTTTCTACCTTCCCCTAAGCTTTTAATAATTATAAATTAAGAAAGACTGTAGATACTTGTCATAAATTAGGTTTGGTTCTAAGCAAAATAATAACTAATAATAAAGTTCTTTCACAGTGATGAAAAAATGCTAATCTTTAGTTTAGACATTATTTCACTTATGCCATAAACATGTTGTAACAAGGTGTCCATTTTTCTAAAATGTACATTAACAGTAAATCTAAAAAATGTATGTGCTATATGTAGAAGTCTCTTGTATAACTTTGTTTAGCCCTCATTTCAGAGGCACCAATGTCCAAATTACTGTGAGGATACTAGAAACGAAAGGAACATCACTTAAAACAGCTTGTGAAATATAATGTTTGAAATGGTTCTTTGAGAATCTGCAGATTATGGCTTGCATAGGGACTCCTTCCAGCTGTCTGGGAAAATGAGCTGTTGACATTCTTTTGGGTCATCATTCAAGATAGGAGGGCAACCACAAGGATTTAGCAGATAAATTCATCCCCAAAGACCTTTATCCATTTCACTGCAACTTGGAAACATTCATGTTGAATAGTAGCATTAATGTAGCCCATTTAGTTCTTCAAAGTGAGTCTTAACGTTAAAAAAAAGAAGAAGAAAAGAAAAGAAAAAGAAGACGATGAAGAAAATCAAATGAGTAGGGTAATAACTTATTTAAGTCTTCTGAAAGGTATTCTGGTACATAATTCTGAAGCACAAACCATCATTTACATTAGTTTCAAAAACAGAATTGAAATCTTACATAGTAAGTGATAAGCTTTTGAATTTTAACTAATTGAATCAGTTTTGTGTGTTACTTGTTAGCTGTTTATTAATATGACAAAGAGCAAAAAATAAATTAATGTTTAAGTGTTGTATTCTGAAATGAGTGGCAACATTTGTAAACGATTGAAAATAATCTAATTTAGGTTCTGACTCTCTGTGGACTTCATGATTCAGGCAAAAGGGAAAGTCAAAGCTGTGATGAACGCATTAAGGGTATACACTAAGATTCACACACACAAGTCCTTTCCTATAAATGGTGAAAAAAACTTTTTGACTCAAACTAGAATGATACTATATAGGGCTGAATATGCAGGAAAGGTTCCCACAATGCATTGTGCAAACCTAGAGCTAACAAATACCCTGCTGCTTTGAAACCCCCCAAAAGACAAAGGCACAATGAAATAGAAAGCTTACCACCGGTAGCTTTCAAAACGACAAACTAGGCAAACTATACATCTCCACCACTCCAATTTTGTCAGAATGCTAATGAGCTTGCTCTGATCTTTACTCGGCTTCCCGTGTTTTCTACATCTTCAAGGACCACATGGCGCTAGCAAAATAAAGACAACTAAATGAGAATTTCGAATGCTTTTTGTGTTAGGACCTGGTGCTTTTCAGTGGACGCACTCGTTGAATATTCTCAACTTAAAAGAGTACAACAGGGGGTTGGGTATGAACTTTTTAACAGGAGGAAATTTGAACAAAAGTAAATTAGTGAGATGAGGAAAATATGAGAAAAATTTCTGATTAATTTCCACTCCATAATATCAATGACACCTTCAGCCCCACTCATACTCTTCTAACAAGAGATGCTGATAAAAGATGAATGATTCTGTGTTGTTCACAGTGAATGTTTAGTGGTTTTTTAATAGCAGCATTCTACATAAAAGGCACCAGGAAGTACTCCGCATTAGCAGTTGAGATCACTAGTTAATAGGATGATGTCTTTTAGCTTTTGTCACAAGATTATTAGAAAGGATGGGTTTCTGTTCTCATCGTTGCATAGTTTGGAGTGCCTGTTGAGTACAAGTGCTAAAATACAGGTTTCTCAGTATTGTTTCACATGTAAAGCAAAAAGCCTTTTAATGCAACACCTTTTTCCTTTTTACCAGGTGATTTTGTTATTGATCTCTAATCTGCCCCTTTAGCTGTATTAAATGCTTGAAGTGTTCTGCTTTTCTGTGTAGCCTTGATGCTAGCTATTTGTGTCTATAAATTCATTAACATTAAAACAGGAGCTATATAGAGCATTGGAGTCTATGATTTAGAAAAAGGCAGATTTTATATAGTCTTTATGGTTTAGGGTATAGATAACAACATAAAGTTAAGATTGCCTGAGTAAATATTGTAAAAATATGTTTTTTGATGAAGAATTACTTTTATGAGATTTTAATTATATATTTATAAGGAACATATTTTTCACGATGTCTCTTTTCTCTAGCAATCACTGTACACTTACAGCAGAATCAGAATAGTCTACTCTATCTCTCACCATACCCATCCATATCTACAAAGGAGAAATGAAAACTAAAACTGGGTATATTTTTATATATAAAGCTATCTGAACTAGAGTTAAACTGATTCTGTATAATTAATAAATAACCAGGAAAGGAAGGAAAGGATGTTTAATATAGTAACACTTTTCAGATTTTACGTGAAGAAAATTCTTACAGTGTTTCTCACATTTAACACATATATTTGGTGTTTCTATATGCTATATTTTTCTCTTATCCTGAAAAATCACATTTTTATACATTGTACTTTGCTCACATGACTTAAATATTGTCTCTTAGGATGTTGTAATTTATTCACACTTCTAACAAAATGGAGGTAAAAAAATTCTATACTAATAGGAATAACTTGGACAACCAAGTTATTAAGTTAGTTAATAAAGTCAGGAAAAGTAGAGATTCTTCAAAATATCACAACAGTTTTTAATAATATGCTAATTCTGTATTCTCTATCATTTAGTGTGATATCTCTTTCTTTCTTATAAATATGGGTGGGAATTAGGACTTGTGTAATAAAATGTCTCCATGTTGTAGAGGTTCTTTTATTTAAGAGACTGGGTCTTGCTGTGTTGCCCAGGCTGGACTTGAACTACTGGGCCCAGGCAATCCTCTTGCCTCAGCCACCCAAGTATTGCTGGAATTACAGGTACATGCCACTGCGCCTGGCTAGAGATTCTGTTTTAACTGATGTTTCTATTTTCATACAAATTATAATGAGAAAGGGGCCATGTCATTAAAAAATATACATTAAACTGAGATATCTATTTTGGCATTTTAGTTACAAGACTAAAAAAAATTAAGAAATGTAGATTTCTCTTTAATAAAAATTTTTTCTAGCATTTTTTCTAGCATTTTCTACTATGATAAAGTAGAAAATAAAGTAAGTGGGCCGGGCGCAGTGGCTCACGCCCATAATCCTAGCACTCTGGGAGGCTGAGGCAGGAGGGTTGCTTGAGCTCAGGAATTTAAGACTGGCCTGAGCAAGAGTGGGACCCCGCCTCTCCTAAAAATAGGAAAAATTAGCTGGGCATGGTGGCATGCGCCTGTAGTCCCAACTACCTGGGAGGCTGAGGCAGGAGGATCCCTTGAGCCCAGGAGTTTGAGGTTGCCGTGAGCTAGACTGACGCCACGGCACTCTAGCCTGGGCAACAGAGTGAGACCCTGTCTCAAAAAAAACAAAAAACAAAAAAACGAAAATAAAGTAAATGAGGGAATGTGGTGTTACAAAGTAAATAAAATGATCTCTAAGGGTTCTGAAGTAGTATAGTTAGCCTATTGTTCTGAATTAAAATAATTACTACTGAGAATTCACAGGCCATTGAATCTGTGTCATAGTAAAGAAGCCAAGAAAAAAAATAATATTTTATGTCTGAAAATTTCCTGCAAAGTGAGTTTTTAACACAGTTTCCAGGGGCAATGAGCCACATCCTTTGATAGACTCTAAGAGTTAAGAGTATCGTTCTTTTTTGGAAGTAAAATGCTAGCATACTTTGGTAAATGTGGTGTTATAGGTCTGTTTTGTTTATCTGTGTGTTTTTAACTGTGTCAAGATTTTAGTAACTTTATGTTACCTAACTCCAAGAATGCAAAATAATAAAATTTTCTAATTGCAAGAAGTGATAAAACTTCATGCAATTATGTTCTAATTCAATAGGCAGAAAAGGAAAAAGCATATAAGAACATGTCAAACAATTGATTCTGTCACATCCATGACTGGCAGAATCATGGCCAGGTGGAAGAACACTGAGGCACAAGGCCCAGCTCTCCAAGGTTTCCATGTGAACCTTCTCTCCAGCGCTTCTGTCCATTAGGTACCAAAGCCCATCTGCCTTCCATTGTTGTTAGCATAATTACAGGAGAGGTTCTTCTTCGATACTTAATTCTTTGTATACTTTCCTCTGTAAATACGGACTCAGCCTTTGCAGCAATGAGTTGGGATTCTGGCTGGGAGAATGGTAGTCAGGGACACACTCTAGTGTTTGCTATATTCATCCCTGCTGACTTGCTCATCTTCATAGCTATGAGCCTCAGTTTCTACTTTAATATTGATAGAATGAGGACATTATGGCTTTAAAATAAAAATGGGGAAAAGAACCTAACTTTAATTCTGATAAAGGATGAAACTGTATTCATTCTTTCATGTCTTGGGATTTTCATTCATTCAGTAAATATATTTTGATCCCTAATTATGCCTAAGGCACTATACTGAGCATAGAAACTTAACCCTGGTTAATGAACCTAATTATCTAAGGTTGGTCACACTGAGTCAAAGTCAATATGCTGTGGCAGCTAAGAAAAGTGTGAGAAGGCCGGGCGCTGTGGCTCACGCCTGTAATCCTAGCACTCTGGGAGGCCGAGGCGGGCGGATTGTTTGAGCTCAGGAGTTC
>NW_012138080.1:5199946-5220850 GCF_000956105.1 Propithecus coquereli
AAAAAAAAAAAAAAAAAAAAAAAGAAAAGTGTGAGAATTAAATTAGATACTTTATATCAAACATTTGCACAGTGCTTGGGATATAGTATGGAAAGAGCTCAATAAATGTTGGTTATTATTAGCTATATGATCTCTTACATACTTAAATTTGTCAAGCTCACCTTTGAAAAAAAAGATAACAAAAGATGAAAAACATTAATATGCTAGGAATTTTACCCATCACCATCAAACATTAAATAAAATAGTTATAATAAATTAGTATTCTCTTTTCACATTTGTACATTTTATTCATTATTCTGTATTACATATGTTCTACAATAGACATTTGGAGGAAATAATCAATAATGAATAGACATACAGTGTAAAGAAAATAGCAAAGTTTGTTTTAAAAGGAGAGTTTACATTTTAAGGTGCTTATAGTGCTTTTATTCTTTACTTTTTATACTTTCAATTTTAAAAATTAGTAATTTTCCTCAATTCTTTTCTTTCCATAGTTTTTTCCTTCTATAGATACAAGGACAATTAAAACTTTACATCATACTTTCAAGTTTTCTTTACCCTCACAATTCATTCAGGTAATTCAAACATGTATCTTTTATCTACAGGGTATCCCAAAAGTTGCCATAAATGGGGAAAATAGGAAGTTTTAGCTAAATGTACTTTTATTTACAAAATATTCATTACAAAATTTTTCCTTTGTGTGGAGACTTTTGGGATACTCTGTATATTTCATTATTTAGACTATTTAAGAAGGAAAATATATAAATTATATCTTGAAGTGGTAGCATTCAAATGTTGAATAATTCTAGTTCATGCAATAGGTACTGGATCATAGGATTTCTTTTTTTGATTTGTTTTTCTTTTTACTAGCCAGCAGACTCAGGGCCTCAAAAAATTGGATTAATACTCAGAATTGTTCCTCTCCACAGAAATCTTTAGTAAAAGGTAAAAGATTTATACCATCTGAAGGGAAACCAGAGTATGGATCATAAGGTTTCTAGAAAGGAACCTCTCTGATTCAGAAATGCAGAGAGCCTCCTAAGGTTCTCATTTCTAACATTTGTTCCTCTCTCCTTGGCACTGACTGTATGCCCCAACTTTTTACTATATATAATCTTAAATTGACTTTCTCATCTGCTGACTCATGTTTATTCATTTATCCAGAAAAACAAATATATATAATTTCTACCAGTGATATTTAGAAAGTATTTTCCACTACTAGAAATTTTGAATTGGAAATGTAAATATAATTTTTGAACCTAAAGAATTATCACATCACCATAATTTTCAATTTGGAACATGTCTATTGCCTAAAGTGAGGAACATCCTTACTCTAGATTGCAATAAAATTTTTTAACATTTAAAAAAGTAGAAATTCCAGGAAAATGTGTTTTTTCTCAGCAACTATCTATGAAACAAAATTTAGGCATTTGAACTGATTTTGGCAGCAACATGTTTTTCTTCTGAATGTGAAATTAAATTTTTGTAATGCCATGCCAATGCTAAAATAACATGTTATACATGGAATATCACCCTTTCTTTTTTTAAGAAAAATTAATCTCAGTGACTTCTTTGTGAAAGGGCCAAGACAGTGGTTCTCAAGCTTTCAGATCCATAAAAAAATACCTGAGGAATTTGTTAAAAATACAAATTCCCAGGCCCTGCTTGAAAGATTCTGATTCAGTGGATCTGGGATAGGGCCCATTTTCTAGGTAATTCTAATACAGACGATCTACAGACCACGTTCGAGAAATACGGAGCTAAGATATACTAAATTCATAGTGTTCCAAGTGCTAAGGGAAGTAGCACAGCATAGAGATTTAAGAGCATAGACTTTAAAATCAGTAAAATCCCAACTGGAATCTGGGTGGTCTTGGACAAGTTATTTAACCTCTCTAAGCCTGTATTTCCTCAGATGTTTTAAAAAAGAAAAAAGGCTGATAACTCTTAGGTTATATATAAAAAACAACTTTGATAAATGTTTGTATGAACACCATAATTTTCACTGCTAAATAAATAAGTAGGAGGAAGCCTTAGGAATTCTGCTAGTCTCTTGATCTATATGTTCCATTGAATTGGTATACTAGTTATATGTGTTCTGTGAGGCACATACAGAAAGAACTTAGGCATTGTATTTTGAGAAATTTATTTTAGGGCATCATGTAGGAGTCAACTTTACAAATGTACTTTTTCTTCCTCTGTTTCATCCTGACACTATCCTAAGAAGATTAACCAAGATTTCATAATTTGATATGACAAAGAATGACATCAGAGATGGATAAGTATGTGTGAGTTACCCTCTGAGTCAAAATTAAGGTAGTTTATGGAAGTGTGCAGACTCTATTCTGATACCTTTCTTCCAATTTCCCCAAATGGAAACATTTTTTAAAAATACGGATTTTACCGTATAGAGATAACTGGATGCACACCAGGCCTCATTAGGTCCTTCATCTTGGAGATAAAATTGTCCAGTTGAATAGCCATGAACCTTCCTTTTATTGTTGACAGGTTTACAAAGTTTTGCTTTTAAATCTTGTTCATTCTGTTGTGAAGACATTGCCAGTTCTTCCAGTAGATGGTAAATTATTATGTCTTGCTTTTAATTACTAGTTATGGTTTTAACACCTTCATAGGCCTCTAGGTGCTTTGCATAAGAAAACTGAAGATAGATACATAGTCATTATATCTGCTTCCTGTCCCCACTTGTCACTTCTGAGCTGGAATGTGAAAAGCATTTGTGCACTCAAAGGAGCTATTTCTTACAATATAAATTAGTGAAAAACTGTTGAGTTGATACCTATTTTAAAAAATTAAATTAGATACTTTTAAATGCTCAATATAACCAATTAATTTTTTAATATTTGCTGAATAGGTTTTTTGTAAAGATTTTTGTTTTTGTTTTAATGGAATTTGGAGGAATTTTTTAGAGAAAGAACGATTAATCAAAATAGTGTGATTATATACAACTATTATGTACCCATAATAATTTAAAAAAAATTTTTTTTTTTTTTTTTGAGACAGTGTCTCACTCTTTTGCCCGGGCTAGAGTGCCGTGGCGTCAGCCTCGCTCACAGCAACCTCAAACTCCTGGGCTCAAGCGATCCTACTGCCTCAGCCTCCCGAGTAGCTGGGACTACAGGCATGTGCCACCATGCCCGGCTAATTTTTTCTGTATATTTTTAGTTGTTCAATTAATTTCTTTCTATTTTTAGTAGAGACGGGGTCTCGCTCTTGCCAGGCTTATCTTGAACTCCTGAGCTAAAAAAATCCGCCTGCCTCGACCTCCCAGAGTGCTAGGATTACAGGCGTGAGCCACCGCGCCCGGCCAAAAAAAATTTTTTTTAAATAGAGTAATTATTTTTACCAACTGTATAGGATAAAGTTTGATACTATATATGTGTGTGTGTGTGTATATATATATATATATATATATATGTATATATACACATACACACACACACGTGTGTATATATATATTTTCCCCCGAGTGAATACAGTAGACTTTACCATCCAAATAAGAGCATATAAATTAGTTTTCTCCTCTGTTTTTAAACTAGTGACATTGATATGTGAATTCACAGTACACAGAGTTAATGAACATCTATCTGACTTGTGAACGTCTCCCGCATTTACTTGCTGGTTGTATACTGCTTCTCCATTCTTTACCCATCCCCAAAACACCCAAACCCATGACCCCGATGCCAGTTAGCTCTGAATTAATAGCACCACTTGGTGGTCAAAGCTAGGAATTGTGTAAAGCATTAATATTTCTTCCCTACCAGCATGTTATATCTCCTACATAGACAACTTCTTGGCTGGAATTTGACAGAGCTAGTCATGGCTATATCTAATTGCTTCTGAAGGATGTAGCTTCATAAGGCAAGTTAAAGATGTAAATCAAGGAAGACATTGGGCTGATGTAGTTTTATTTTAAAAATGAGTTTATTATGAATTTTAGTGCTTTAAATATTTTAATTTCTCATGAGAATAAAATTAGAGGGAGCCAAAATTACTTAACACCTTTAACACCATTTGTTATGACTCAGATGCTTATTTTGAATCAAAGTAAAAGGTTAAATAAAATTATACTGAACATTGCAATTCAAAAGAGAATACCATTCTAGAAAAAAGTATCAAATATCCATAAAGCTAACAAAGTTTGGTTTTAGGTAATAGTTTCATTAAAAGATTAGTTTTCATCATTTATAGAAGATAAAATTTTTTCTTTAAAATTATCCGACAGAAGTATCAGTGGAGATTGGATAGCTATTGTGCTATCTGAAATATGTAACTTGATTTGATGGTAATGAGTGTGGGAAATGAAGTGCTGTATTAACTGGTACATTTGTGACCAAACAGACTTGGAGTTGACCATAAATTTGAGTGGGAGCATGGGCTAAGTGTTTTAGATGTGATTGCTCTGGCCCTTTTTAGGTAGGCTGCAGCTTTGGAGAGAAGGAAAGGATATACAACACAAGGACGTATATCTAACTGCTGGAAATTGGCCCATAAGATTTATGCCAGAATCTGAGCTGGACTATTGAGGTAGCATGATGTTCTTCAGGCTAAGGGGTATTTAAAAATGTATATCATGGTAAAAGGGGTAATTGAACATATCCTGGGGATTAAGTTGAAGAGAAATCTGAAAATAACTTTATCCTTGGGAATTGTAGCCATTCTGGGAGTCACACATTAGATTTTCTCTGAATTTCTGACTGAAGAAACTGCTATTAGCATAAGGATCTTTGGAATCTACTTAACAACATGTATAACCTTAGAAAGGGTAATGTCTCACGGAAGGTTTACATTTGAGTAACTCTTTTAAGTAAAGAAAAATGGAGCATGGGTAGTCAATGAGTTCGAATGCATGGGGAGATTGAAAAAGGTTAAATGATAGTAGGATGCATTTTGATTAATTGGTCCAGTAAAATAGATATGTAAAGACATTAGAAATATCATGCTCAGTGGAACTAACACTTTAAGACTTGAAGCAAGTCACCCAACATATTTACTTCTGTGAGTAGGCCTTTCTATTTCTAGTGCTTGTATATATAGTCAGAAAAACTCTGAGACTCTGCCAGGAGGAATCACCATTCCTTGCCCCATTATCAATTCGAGGAGTCAAGGAAGGATCCTGAAGCTTGAGAAAAAAATGTGGCTCTCATATGTGTATGTACATATGTGTGTGTGTGTGTGTGTGTGTGTGTGTGTATAGAGACAGAGAGAGAAACAATGACATCACCATTATATTACTTATATAGCATTTACTGTAGACCAGGCACTATTCTAAGTGCTTTACACATATTAATTCATTTAATCTTCACAAAACTCTATAAAATGGTACTGTTATTTCCTCTTTACAGATGAGGAAACTGAGTCCTGGGGAGATTAAGTAACTTACCCAAGTTCACATAGCTCTTAAAGAACAGAGCTGGACTCAAATGCACCCTGATAATCCAACGCTAGGCAGAGTATTCTTAGCTTGGCCATGTTCATTGAATGGCCATTTCCATTGCCTCAAATATAATCACAAGTAGCATATAGTTGCCCAAGAAGTGGACAGGTCTATCCTGGGAATCCCCTATCTGTGCAAGATATCATATACCAACCTATATAATTCAGGGGTCCTATGGACACATTTGCATAAGAAGAAAGGCCAACTCCTCTTGTGAAGTACGATGTGCTACTCTGAGATCATTGTTAAGCCCCAGTGGCCTACATGGAAGAGTAAACAAAACCTCCTGTGTTATGGATGAACTAAGTGAACAGAATGAGGGTTAATTTGTTTATCAGAGTTTTGAAGGGTTGTTTTTGTTTATCAGAGCCACTCTGAAGGCTTTGTCAAGGTTGGTCTGAATTCTAAACAAAGAGCCTGTTCTGGTAATACTGATTACCTATGAGTCTCAAGTGTTAAGTGGGTGGCTAAGAGTGGTGGTTCACAAGACAGACTGCTTAGATTTGAACCCTGGTTCCATCACTAACTAGCTGTATGACTTTAGGTAAGTTATATAACTTCATTACATATTTGATGCTGTTATTATCGTCATCATAATTACCATTATTATTCCCAGACTATAAAAAAGTTATTGGTTGTCAGTGATATAATGAAGGAAATATATGACAGTCTTTTTGAAACACTGCTGTTCTCAACTTCAGGAGATGGCATTGCAGACCCAAGCTCATTATAAGTGTTTCCTGTGTACCCTAGTGAAAAGAATGGCTCCCCTGAGAAGGTTGAGGGGCATTGGATGAAGTATTATAGTGTTGAAACTTATGCTGATCACCTGGTATGCTCTGGAAAAACAGCATTTATTACATTTGATTTCAAGGTGGTGTGTAATTGTCTAAACCCTGCTCAGGTTAGAAAGCTGCTGGAGGAGGTCCTGCACTGTTCTCCTTGCTTAGGCTTCTGTGGTTTGAGAATGAATGTGGATGCAGCCAAGAATGGGAAAGGCATAATTCCCATCACTCTCACTCATAAAATGAAGATATTTAAGAAAATGCATATGAGGACATTATGTTAAGTGAAATAGGTCTGGCACAGAAAGACAAATACTGCGTGATCTCCCTTATATGTGGAATCCAAAAAAGTTGAACTCATAGAAGTAGACAATAGAATGGTGGTTACCAGGGGCTGGGGCAGTGTGAATGGCAGTGGTGAGGTTGGGGAGATGTTGGTCAAATTTTACAGAATTTCAGTTACATAGGAGGAATAAGTTCAAGAGATCTATTGTGCAACATGGCGACTATAGTTTAAAATAATATATTGTACTCTTGAAAATTACAAAAATAACTGATTTTAAATGTTCTCGCAACAAAAAAAGATGAGAGCATCTTTTGTGAGGTAATTCATTTGTTAATTAGCTCAGTGTAGACATTCCACAGTGTATACATATTTCAAAACAACATGTTGTACATGGTAAATATATATAATGTTTATTTGTCAATTTAAAGAAACATAAATGCATAGGAAGGATATACCCCAGTGTTAATCTGGTTATCTGAACCCAAGCATGATCAAAGCAGGTACAGAGTAGAAGAGAAAGTTACTGTGCGGGAGGCATATTGGGAGTTGAACTCATGAACTTGTCCTTTATTGGAAACTGGAGGCTCTGGAGATACCCTGGGAATGATATTGTAAGGACTTTTAACGACTTTATGCAACACTGGAGGGGGTTACCTAGAAGAGTAGCTGACTGACTGCATAATGCATCTTTGGAGAAACTCTTTATTAGAAAGGAACCTATCTGGAGCACATTTAGAGTATATCTGCCTGAGTTTGTCCTGCTATATTTTAAAAATTATATGTATTTAATTTTCCATACTTTCAACAGAATCTAATCTCATTCACACCAGGCACTTAGTAAATCAGCTATTTCATCTACATTGATAATTTCACAAGCTGATTTTAAAGGTGCTGTGCTTTTAACATCAAAATCTCTTCCTGTAAAAATCATGAAAACTTACTTTCCCAATGAAGCTTTTGCTTTATAAATATTTGATTTTTCCTGTTGAGGGCTTTCTTTTCTTCATATGACACCAATTTGTACTTCAAATTGTAATTTTCATTTTTAACTGTATTTTCATAACCAATAAAAAACTTTTAGATGTGTTCCATTAATCCATAATTTGCAATTTTAAAATTTACCTTTTTTGGCTTTTGATATTAAGCAGTATTCCATGAATTGCTTTGTTCTTAAGTCTCTAAAACCCACTGCCAGTAACTAGAGACTGTCACTACTCGGAGTACACATTGTTGGGTCACCATAGCTATGGCTATCTTTTGTATGCAACAGTGACACTGCTGACCCAGTAGGGCATTCACTTTGTTTTTCTAGCTACAGAGATGGGTTTGCACTGATTTACTCACATTTTTTACCTATCCTGCTTAGGGCCAATGACATACTAACTATAGACTTTGTTATGATAGCAAAGATTAAAAATATAATTTGTGTCCATGAAATTGTTTAGAAATTTACTCTCACTCCAGCTATCCCTGGTTGTATGTTTGTGTCCATACTAGATTATGATCCCTTTTGAGGGGCGGCGATCACATCTTCATTACCTTTGTATCACCAGCTCCTGGCTCAGTGCTGTAGGCAGCATCATCACCTTCTTCATTATCATCTTCATAGCTTGCAGTTTGGGGTACTGTGCTAATTACTTTACATGGATTTCCTCATCTAATTCCTGTAACAACTATATCAAGTAAAAGTAATATGATTAAATATCCTTATAGAGATGAAGAAACTGAGGTTTAGAGAGGTTCAGTAATTAGTCTAAGATCGAGGGGCTCGATTTTTTTTAAACCAACTGAACAAAAGCCATATTGGATGTGGATACAATGTTCATCATATTTATATCATATTCAAAATGACTGCTCTAACCAGCCACAGAAACTGTGGACAGTATATAATTATATATTATGCTTGACCCTACTAGAATTTATAGTTTTATCCACAGAAGTTTCTCAGAATTAGTGTAAGTAAACATTCATAAAGGTGTTCCTTAATTTATAAGAGGTCTTTAAAGTTCATTTATGAGTCAAGTGCTTTTCCATAAAATAGTTAAATTATGGATTGGGTTCTGAGGCCACCCTACAAAAAACTATCACATGTGCCCAAGTGACCTAAAATGAACCCCATCTCCCAATGAGAGTATCCCCCAGAAATTTTGACCAACTTGAATATATAGAAGTTTGTGAATATGTCAATATTTAATTTAGCTATATACACATACTTATTTAAATCACATATCTTAAACTATATTAACCTAGAAATATTGCTTTTCTGCACTCACACTTTTCAAGAAATAATTTTATTCAACTCTTTATGTTCATCTTGGACATTAATATCTCAGTTACTTCTAGAGCCACTTTCGTGTCATTCCTGTGACATGACTATGAGAATGCTAGAGGACAGGGAGCGAGTAGAAGGGAGTCTGGCAGGTGCAGTTCAAACAAAAGGGGCTCTAGGAGAGGGGAGAACTGGTGGGGAAGCTATCCATCCTTAAAGGACACTCACAATTCAAGTTTTCCCCTTGCTGGAGGATGCTTAATTAATTCTCCAAGTAGACGACTATCTTTTTGTGAATGTTTTCTATAAAAGTGACTCATTGTATTTTGTCCTATTTTACAAAATATGTTAAATGTACCTTAAAAAATAAATACAGCTTCTGAGTTCTGAGTGTTTTAACTTAAGCCAAATGACCATCCATAAATAGCCAAGATAGTCATGCATAACCTGAAATGTGGGTCATATTAATATCTTTAAAGGCTCCTAACTATGAAAAGTTATGGGTGGAACCCACATCCCACATGTAATTTTTTTGAAATGCTAAACTTTAAGTAAATATAAAGAATTTCATCAGTTATAATTTTTCCATGATGACTATTTTGGTGCTTTTTTGTTTCTTTGTTTATTTCTGTCCTAAATTTGTGCTTAGTTTATTACCTTTTGAGAAATCCAGTGCTTACCTTCAGCATAAAAAAAGGCTGTTCAGGCCCTATTCAGGAGTAAGGAGTTACTGAATAGTAAGAGGACTGCTATTAATTTCCAACCTTTAGAAATAGCTTCTTTTTATGTATAAATTTATTGAGGAAGAACTTTGGTGAAGTTGTCCATGCCTCGTCCTATAGAAAGTCCATACATAGAAGTCTGAAGTCTGTCAGAAGTTATGTGGAGAGAGATGCTGCCTCAAATCTCTCCCCACATTCTGTTTTACCAAATGGGTAAATAAAAGGTGTGTTTATTTCGAGAGAGTGTGTTAGTTTTTATTTTACTTCAACAAAAGGAGACGGGCTTTTCTCCAGAGTTTATATTCTTAACACTATAACAAATATATCATGCTGAGCAAATAGTTTTAAGACAATTACTGCTTAAAATATCAATAAAGATTACGAGATTCTTTTTTTATGTTGATGCTGTTTGAGGATATTCTTGGAGCAGAAACATTTGCTTATATAGTAAAATTTATTTTCATAATATAGCTCTATTTCCTAAGTTTAAATATTTTCTAAAACTGGGGCACTGGAGTCCCGTAATAATATTGGCTTAGAAGTTAATGTCTCCATGATTCTACATAACTGCAGCAAATTCATCTTTTTCATCCATTAAATAAAATATGTTTCTCCAGCACCACTTAGTTGGACACCTTCATGTGTCTGTCTATTGTAGTATGTCTTTCAAAGGTCACCATATTTTTGTAATGACCATCAGGACAATTTGTAATGGCAGCTTTTTTGTTTTTATGTTTGGTTTAGCTTTGCTGTGCTGTGTCCTTTAAGGGCTGTCACCTGTCAGGCATCCCCACTATGGGGCTATAGCAAGATTTCAGCATTCTTTAATGTTTTCATGGTGGAAAATCTTGAATTTGTATACATGTACAAGAGCAGCCTGTATTTATGTGTATTTGCGCTTTCCCATTGAATTCATCTTCTATTTAGCTAAAAATATGTTGTTCCTCACTTTGCATTTATATAAGAATTCACTGCCTAAAAAATTCACTATCTTTCTAAATAGATAATAATTTTATGGTGAAAGATTAATTAGGAAAAGTTAATTAGAAGATAGTTTTTAAAATAGTCACAATTTCAGGGGTTTGGTATCACTTTTATTCATTTTTAAATTTACATTAAAACAAGTACTTCTGAAAAAATAAATAAAAACAACATACAAAAATTCATTTTTTTTTTTTTTTTTTTTGATATGGTCTCACTCTGTTGCCCCTACTAGAGTGCAGTGGTGTCATCATAGCTCACTGCAACTTCAAACTCCTGGGCTCAAGTGATCCTCCTACCTCAGCCTGCCAAGTAGCAGGGACTACAGGTGTGTGCAGAAAGATGCTGGGCAAAATACAAATTCTTAAATGAATGAATGAATGAAATGTTAACTTTACATCATTGGCTGGGTGCAGTGGCTCATGCCTATAATCTTAACACTCTGGGAAGCCGAGAGGCAGGATTGCTTGGCGTAAGGAGTTCAAGACCAGCTGAGCAAGAGCAAGACCCCATCTCTACAAAAAACAGAAAAATTAGCAAGACCCTGTCTCTACTAAAAATAGAAAAAATTAGCCGGGCAACTAAAAATAGAAACAAAAAATTAGCTGGGCGTGGTGGTGAGTGCCTGTAGTCCCAGCTACTCAGGAGGCTGAAGCAGGAGGATCAGGAGAATCGCTTGAGCCCAGGAGTCTGAGGTTGCTGTGAGCTAGACTGACGCCATGGCACTGTAGCCTGGGCAACAGAGTGAGACTCTGTCTCAAAAAAACAAAACAAAACAAAACAAAACAGGCTGGGCGTAGTGGCTCATGCCTGTAATCCTAGCACTTTGGGAGGCTGAGGCCGGAGGATCTCTCAAGGTCAGGAGTTCAAGACAGCCTGAGCAAGAGTGAGACCCCGTCTCTACTGAAGAGACCCCTATCTCTTCTAAAAATAGAAAGAAATTAGCTGGACAACTAAAAATATATAGAAAACATTAGCCACGTATGGCGGCGCATGCCTGTAGTCCCAGCTACTCGGGAGGCTGAAGCAGAAGGATCACTTGAGCCCAGGAGTTTGAGGTTGCTGTGAGCTAGGCTAACGCCACGGCACTCTAGCTCGGGCAACAGAGCAAGACTGTCTCAAAAAACAAAAAACAAAACAAAACAAAAAACAACAACAGAAAAAAAACCAAAATTTTACATCGTTTTTTTGGAGGAGATAGAATATAAAAGTCATTGATACAGTCAGCTAACATTTAGGTATTTATACTACATGTCATGCTGTGCATTATATGCTTTCTATTAAGTAGTTTTTATTAACTGTGATAGGAAGAATGATTTGAAGTTATATTTACAGATAGTTGCTTTTCCTGCCATTATTATTATCCTTGATTATTTCATAATTTTTACAAATCATAGTCCGTTTTAAAATAATTGATTAAAAAAACCCTGACGTTCAGAGTTTGTGATATCAGAAAAGATGTTACATTCCTGGAGCAAAATAAAAGGCAGAAGTCTTAAGGAAATGAAATAGAAAAAAATATTACCAGAGATTATAATTCACTAGTCCAATGCTTTAAAATGTTAAAGTGAAAGCTACTTAAGTAGTTTTTATGATATTTTTATTGGCAATGTGTTTTTAACAAACATGAGGTACTATGTTTTAAAATATAGTGTAACAACTGAGCCATACTTTCACATTTTAGTAACTATATACTCAACTGTAGTATATTGTCATTTTTTATTTCAAAATGGCCTTCAACTGTATATACCTTGAATTTTTCAGGGCATGAAACTGAAAAGAAATTAAGATTTTAAAAAGTATTGGCTCCAAGGTGACAAAAATGTGGTTGTAATTACAAATTAAGGATAATTTTGAAAAAGAGGTAGTTAACCAGGTGAGGTTAAACAAGATTAAATGATTTATGGCCATTTTATAAAATAATGACAGTCTTCATTTTAAGCAACAATGTAAAGTGCTTTATTCCGAGATTAGGTATTGTGGCAGAAGCTAAAACTGCCTTTTTTCTAACAGTGCCAGAATACAACCTCTTTTTCTTTTTGCACTAACAAGACTGCTTTACCACCACGGCCCACTCTAAGTAATTAAATCAATCCTTTGTACTTACCGTATTCTCCTCTAGTGACGGTACTAGATCTGATTATATGCTTCATGCATATTCAAAGTACCGCACTGACAGCTCTTTAATGAGCTCTTACTTAATCAGTATGAACAATGTTCATCTTGTTCTTTTTTTCCTCATGCATTAGAGCTAGGAACAGTTGGGAAAAATGAAACATCCAGCATTCATTTGAAAAATATATTGTACTTTGAAAAGTGTCTAAGCTGAGGAAGTTGCATTCTGCCCTTTAAAAGTCTGATGGACAAATTGGATTACTAGTATTGGATTAAATAACAAATGGTTAGAGGAGAAATGAGAAAAGCTGACTGTGATCACAGGCTTTAATATTTTTTGTTACTTATAAAGCTAAAGGGGTCTTTAACCAGTTATTAAAGTCAGGATTAATTTGTAATGGTTCAACTTACTGGCTTTTAAAAGCTTTTTAAATTTTAAAAATTTAAAATCCCTAAAAACAATAGTGTAATAATGTATTAGAAGAAATTTTAATTTTTTATTACTAGGCTAAGTATAGATTTCCATGATTGTATACTATCTCAGATAAGGATTTAGTGATACGAAATGTTTTTTCAGTTAATTTAAATAATCTATGTAGCAACGTGTAATATGTCTTTAAATATTTCTTATTGTTAGGCTTATTTCCTTTTGAAACATGAGATTCTTTTATTATTAGTCATTTCCTAACTATTAGGGGAGGAGGATCTTTTATTCTTACCGAAAAATCATAGGCATGAGTTAAACTGAAAATAACACAGTACCACATCAATATTGTTATTCTCAAGGAAGCAGTCTTCCATTGAAGAAAATGATGCTAATTTAAGAGTAGGCTGGTTGCTTCTAGTATTGCCTGAAAGCCTCAATTATAGGTTAAGTTAAACTCAAAGTTTTAATATGTCTATATTTTTAGAAGACATTTAGGTTATGAACACAAGAATTAAGTCTTTAATCAGAAAATAAAATATCATAAAATCTACACCTATTAATATTGCACACATGTGGCATTTCACTGATCAAAAAGGCCTTCACCAGGGTACAATTGGCCTTTTTCCAAATTGCAAGCTTTTTCTCAGCTTTTTCTTTTTACTCTTTCTTCTTTTGTTGCTGCCCAGGGATTTGTGCCTATCGCAGCCTATATCACATGACCAGTGTCAAGACATCACATGGTCCAAAGTGAATACAAAACCAGCTACCCTAAAAGAGAGATTAAAAATACTGTAAAACAATAAAGACTTTTGTTCAGACTCTGAAAGAATCTGTCCTAAGTCGGCTTCATACCATTAGTTTTAATAGCATTTAATGAAAGCATATATCCTCACTATTCTCCGTAATGATGAACAACAAATATCTATTTTACAAGGATGCTCTAAAAATACATGTTTAATCTTTAACACAGAGATCAGCTTTTAATATTCTATTTTCATTCTAAAAATTTATTTAAATTTATATTAATGTGGAAATATTTAAATAAAATATGGTATGTCCACAATTTATGCAAGCATTAAAGAGAATGAGGTAGATATTTGGACAGCATAACAAAACAAATCATAGGCCAACACACAATATGATCTCATTTATCATAAAGGAAAGAAACCTATATTTGTCTATAGATAAAATATAGACACGTGTGATAGACATAGCTATCTATGCAGTCTGGAAGGAGATAAGCTAAACTGTAATAGTACTTCTTGAACGGAGGAAATGGGGAGTGTGGGGTTGGTGAAAGAGGACTAGACTTGACTTTCTACTCAATTATACCTTTGTATTTGAATTTTTTAAATGGACATGTAGTGTGTTTAAAAGTTAAAAGGAAATATCTCACTTAAAAAGAAAATAAAACTTAGGGATTAATAATCTTACCTAGGATATTTAATTTTTTATTAGATATTTAAATTAACCCTATGAGTGCTGTACAGAAGTTGGACAGTATTAAATAGTAGCTTAGAAAAGCAATAAACCAATCATGGGGGAAATTCAGGAAAAAAGTCAAAAGTTGTAAATTTGACTAGGTATAATTTGAAGGAAGAAGGAGGACAAATGTGGGGACAATTAATATTTTTCTTGAGTATAATTGTGGCCTACTTCTACATGAATAATGCCAAATATGTACTATGCCTTATATAATCCTTAATGTACTGGCCTTTGTCGGAGGGCATAAAGGTAGTATAGATGATAGAATGGATATTAGGGATAGTGAATTTTAAATATCTCCTGTATGTAGTCAGTGACTTTGTAATCTAAAATATTAGATTATCTCTGTGCTCAAATGTTTTCTGAACATTATTATGTTCATTGTAATTTTCTTTTTCACACATAACTGTAGGTACTTTTTTGTAGCCTGGTCATTTACATTGTATTTAATAATTTATAAGTGATTTACCATACTAAGGATGACACATTCCAGAATGGTAATTGTGTATATATCTTTAGTTTACCTTTGGGGAGGTAAATAAGAAAAAAAGCAAGTGGTTACAGTGGAAGCTTTCACATAGTCTCTGGACTTCTCTGATCTTCCTGTTAGTCTTATGATTCTCATAATGATTTTTTAATGTTACAGGGGTTTTTTTTGTTTTTTTTTTTTCTTTATCATGACTATGTGTCTGTCAGCTCCATGAGTTCCTCACTGAAACATAATAGCAAGTCAGCCTCTGGGGAGGATTTAAAAGGTGGGACATTTTGTTTACTGTACTTAGTGTTAATATGATCCATAGGTATGTTCAGGGGGACTAAAATACACATGCCGAATAATATCGGCTTTAGAAGATTGGCTTATGAGTTTTTAAATATTGATTTCGTTTTTTCAGGCCTTGGATTTTAATCTTATATTATTGTAAGTAGTTTAATATGTAATATTGAAGTGGCTAAAATATTTTTCCATGTTAAATCTTGTGCTAAACTATTATTTGGTTTGCATAATGTCATATAATAAGAGGTAACTCTTCCTGGATTGTAGGAAGGAACACAGAAGAAGAAGAAGCTATGATGCAGGAATGGTTTATGTTAGTTAATAAGAAAAATGCCTTAATAAGGAGAATGAACCAGCTCTCTCTTCTGTAAGTACTCATGATTATGCTTGTTTTTCCTACAACATTGATAAATCTTAGGCTTTTTGTTATTCCTTCTTTGGAGTTTCATATTTTTTAGGTCTAATTTTTTTTTTCTTTCCTTAGAGATTACAGTAAGTTTTTATAAAAATTAAAAATAATATGTAACAGTTTTTATTTGAATAATAAGAATTTTTAAATGGAATGATAGACACTGAAAAAGTGTTTATTATACAGAAGGCCAAGGAATATAAACAGTTTTCATGTTTAAGAAATAAATCACTTGTGTGAAAAAGGAGATTTGGTTTATATTGAGGATTAGAGGGGAAGAGAAATAAAATTGAAGTTTATTTCATAACAAATTCTAAGGTAAAAAATAAAAATAATTCTGAATAAGGACAAAAGGACATTTATAGTCTACAGGCGATGTTACTCTAAATTTTGGGATAAGAGATTAATTACTAAAACAGAAGTGACCTTTTAATGATTGCAAGAATTACAGTAAAATGGAGACTAAATTAAATGTAAGCATTCTTAGTCTTTAGCAGTTAGTTCACTACAGGACTTAATGATTGTTCCTTTCTGCTCACTGGTAGTGTTCTTATAGTATGCCACCTAGTGTGGGAATGAGCAGGCTTACATGTTTTATTTTGGTGAAAAATTTTATAATTTCTGCTATGCCTGAACTTGACAAAAGAGTTATGATGAAGCACAAAACTTAAACTAATCCTGAATCTTTGCCACTATGTTATATTTGCACTGGTAGTACTTTCATGTTTCTTGTGTTCTTTTCACATGGACTTTTGGACAAAAGAATCTTCATTATGAACAGTGAAAAAAAATATTTTAGAAAGTAGCCTTATATCTGGTACTTAACACAAGAAGCATTAAAGAACGAAACCACTTATCCTCAGATTAAAATATACCTCTTTGCCTATTCAAAATTGAAAGAGGAAAATAATAGGACTAGTAAATAGTCGACTGAGAAAGGTTTTGGGTTTGTGTATCATTTGTTTAGAGTGGCTTAAAGTTAAAGAGAAAAGTCAGTTATGAGTCCTAAAATCAATGTAACCTAAAGGTTCTTTTAAGTGTTTAATGATTTAGTAATTAGCATATTGATGAACTTTTGCAACTTGCCTAGGGAAAAAGAACATGATTTAGAACGAAGGTATGAGCTACTGAACCGGGAATTGCGGGCAATGCTAGCCATTGAAGGTAAGAAATGTTGTGGTGTGATGAGGTATGGGAGATGTCAGTTGTCAAAAATATTTAAAGAGTGTGATACACATCTGGTCTTACTAGGTCTGGTCTACTAGGGACCTGCAGGAATTGCATATAAATGCCTTAGAGACAGAAAGCAGTATCCATATAAACCCAAGGACTCTAATTCAGATAGATAATCATTATGTTTGCTATTAATAATAGTAGAAAATTATCTTAACTTTTGATCCATTAAGCTTAAATGTCCATAAAATAGAAAATATAAGGAGTTAGTTGATTTAATTACATTTTACTTATGTGCAATTTAAAGTTGTTTCCACTGGAGAGATTTGGAAAAGATTTATCATTTTGATTGTTCACACACTCTAAATTTTACCTTAATATTTAATTGATGTCAACATTGAAATATGTCATTGTCCAGTTTACTGTAGTTCTTAAGATTCCAACTTCTATTAAGTGAATGTTTAGGCAAAGATTGGCATATGAGATAAATAAAACACTTTGACACTTTTCATAAAGCTTTTAAATGAATTATATAGTAATCCTACACATGGTTCATAATATCAGCAAACATCAGCTAGCTTAACTATGGCATTTACTATAAATAATTATTTTTAAAAAAATTTTTTTAGAACGCTGTTCTCCTTATACCTCTCAGTTGAAAATGTCTTATAGTTCAAAGTTGTCTGCTTAAAAGCTAATCCTTTGGGCTCAGTAAAATGGACCTTTTGTGTAATCGATGCAAATTGATTTTCTTATTCTATATTGACCTCTTAACCCATTGACTGTCCATGGTAATTTCATTCTTCACCTGATAAGGTACCTGATCCATAATAAGTCAATTCTAATTAGTTTAGAAACTAGAAATTTAAGTTTGTAAGGGAAAGCCAAGTGAAACCTTATATTCTTAAACTATTTTAATAACTATTAAAATGCATGCTATCTAAATACTGTCATATATTTTTATAAAAGTTTTTTTTAATTACTTTTATATCCATAATCTCATTAAATAAATATCACTGGCAACATTTGTATATCATCATTTAGAAATCTGATTTACTTTATTTTAAAAGGTTTCAGTTATCCAGTTTCCTTCAACTGGCTATTCAAATGTATTAAATTATATCATTGATAATGACAGTAAAATCTGTCAAAATTATTTAAAAGTTCTATGAAACTTGCCATTGAAATAAAGTGCGTAAGTATACGAAATGATATTTTTCTTCTCAATATAATTTTTGTAGTCATGGTATAATAGTTATCAAAAGAGATTGGAAAGCTAGTCAGTTGAAAGGCAGGTATAGCAAATACTATTTATATAGTGTATGTATGTATATATATGTGTGTAATATATAATATATAATATGTATAATATATAACTCATTATACAGTTTATTCTTTATAGATTTATTTTATATTACACTGAACACAGAGTATTCTTTACCTTTTTTTAACCTACCCTTTCATGTACAGAAAGATAAATTGTCCCTGAAATATAGCTTGATACAATATAGTTGACTTTCAGTGTAGATATTGGTTCTATCCCCAAAACCAGTATTATAACCAAATATCCATCTTAAAAAGAGGGCCATGACACATATAAATAATCCCAGTTTCACTGGCAATCCTATCCCTAAACAATCTTAAACAATCTAACATTTTATCTGTCTGACCTTTCTTAGACATAAGAGAAAACCAGTAGAAAGTCATATTTTTGAAGAAGAGAGAAAAAATAATATTTTCCTTTTTAAAATACTTTTAATATAATTGTTAATTTTTTGAGTTATCATTCTCTTTTGTTTTTTAATTACATTGTCCCATATCTCACTGTGCCTTGACTCCGCCAATTTTCCTTGCTGGTTGAGGGAAAAAGGAGACTTGAAGAAAGAAACAGCCTGTTGATTACAAATAAAGATACTTTCTTAGAGAGAGGGCTGCCCCAGTTGCCTGGGCAGTATGTGGGCTGGGCTGTCCTAGAGAGGTTCTGATCATTGTGAAGATCAGCTCTGTGAAGACAGTGTCTTCTGAACTAACCCATAATATGAACACACATGCAGTTCAGTAGCTTGTTTGAGTGTTAAAACACCATGGAAAAACATATGAATAGGCAACATTAGTTGTTTTTGTTTTGCTTTCCTTTGTTTTAAAGTTCATTCCTCTTTTTTCCCCCATCTCTTCTACTTAGTAGCCTTAAGATAGTTTTAGTAATAAATAAACAAAAATCTTTTCAAATAAATCTGCTGAAACCATTCACTGGGAGAAAAGCACAGAATATTAATAGCTATAGCACATTGAAAGAAATATTAATAGCTTGGTTTGAGAGCAAAAAAATAATATTCAATATGTCTATTCTTCTGAGAATACATAATCACTTTGGCCTGTTTTTTTACCCTTTTTTCCTGAGGTGTTTTTCATAGCAGGAGTTTCACTCTACTGAGCTAAGTTGTAGGATCCCTCAAGCTAACAAACATCTTTTAGATACTTTTCCTATAGTTTTTTTTGTTGTTGTTGTTCCAGATTATTTAATGCCCCCTCAGGAAAGATAAATTCATTTCTGCACACATTGGGGTGGGCTTTTAGAAAGTGGTATGTTCATTTTCTGCACAAGAAATGGATCTTCTCTAGGATTTTGTACATCTTGATTTATTCTTGGCTTAGAGTTTGAAGTGGGTGCTCTTCTAAAGGGATTTATGCATAGGTTCACTATTTTTGTAGTTATGGTTTATATGATAAGCTTTTTATATTTAAAATCAATATGTAATCCCGTGGAGGAGCTTATCCCCTAAAACCCCATTTGTAAATCTATTTTAGCTTTGTTACACAGCACAGCCACAGTCTTCCATAGATTGATTAGGTACAGTGGTAGAATCCTATCAAATGGCCTGTTCTGATGATGATGCAAACTCTTTCAGGATTGCTAGTTGACTGGAACTAAAGATAAGACTTGACTGCAATCCCCCAATGTGCTCTTTACAAAACTAGTGTTAATTTTCATCAAAGTGCCAGGCGTATTTATAGTGGCAAGGTTGAAGGTTTACTACAAGAACTTTAGGTCTTTTCTATTAAAGTGTTTATAGGTATTTCTCTTGCCTTTTTTCAAGGTAATTATCAACTTCAGCAAATAAACTGAATCGGGGAATGAATAATTGGCCCTATATATAAAAAAGAGTTTTTTAAATTAACAAAACAGTTCAGTGCAGATGGACATAAACAGAATCTCTTTATTTCAACACTTTGGCTCAAATGCAGCATCAAAACTTAATCCTATTTGTTGTGAGAGGATATGGCTTTTGTAGCAAAAGTACGCTGGAATCTTTAAATTAATCAGAACCCACATTGTAGTTTGTCCAAGCCAAAGTCAGTGCAGCTAGCTAGCTGTGACTGGTGTTATAGGTGAGTAATCCTTTCTTAAAGTGTATAACAGGTAACAGATAAACTTACATGCAGGCTTTTAAAACATAACATGTCTAGGTGAAGCTATTTAAAATGGGATTTTAAAAAATTTAAGCTTGAACATACAAATGTGAATCTTGATCAATTTTAAATGTAATATTAAATTTTTAAAAGATCAAAATAGTTTATGTAATTTCTCAAATTAGCATTCAAGTATATATGTATGTGTAAACATATGTATGTATATGTTTGAGTTTGTGTACATATATAATTTATTCCCATTATGAGAAAGTAAATGCAAAGTAAAAGTATAGTTTGTTAATGTAAAATCTATTTACTGTACATAGCTATTTCCTCTACAATTGAGTAATATTTTGTAGATAGATATCAAGGTAGTATTCTAATGACAGAGTGAATATTAAAAACCCTATAAATTTATGCTGGGATATTTAAAATTCTTATGTCAGTTGAATTTGACTCAGAAACGATGAACATTACCTAACTATTCTTAATTTTAAAATGCGTTTATTACAATTATGGGAAATGCCATTATTGAGCTAGGAAAAAGTTAAGATTTTAAAAATTATACAATACTTCAGGTGTTAAAAATTTTTTTTTAATTCCTGTTTTAT
>NW_012138080.1:5221119-5276407 GCF_000956105.1 Propithecus coquereli
AGGTTGGAAATAGAAATAATATTCATCAAACCTAGTAATCTTAATAATTACAAAATTTAGTTCCAGATCTTTTACAAATTTAGCAGGTTTTTTTCTGGAATTAATATTTCTAGAACTACAGTTACCTGAAATTAGACTAGATGGATGACCTTTAAGATCTTTCCACCCTGGAGAGCCTATTAATTTACCTGCTGTGTAGAATAAGACTGCTTCGAGAACAAGCACCAGAGTAGAAGATTTTCCAAATTCCTGTTCCTCGGTTGCATTTAAATCCAAAGGCTAAAATTGTGATAGATATGGCTTTTCTTCAATTTTGTTGTTTATTATTTTTAAAATTCTTATATTTAGAAAAAAGCTTTTCATAATAATAGTTTCGTTATTCCTCTCTATGCTATAGAATATTTCACTTTTTTATAAGAATATAATAGTGATCACTTATTATTTGTGTGATGTTTTGTATTGAATGTGGATAATTAACATATAGCGTGTTTCTCATATATATGTATGTATGTGTTAGAGCTTATAATGAAAAGAATAGTGATAAAATTGAATAGACCATTCTAGCTTTTTGCTGCTATTCTAACCTTTATTGCATGATGATGCATCTAATTTTTAATTTGTAAATACAAGATAGAATTCCCTCTAGCACCATTTGCTTTCATAAAGCTGCTGAGCAGTTTGCTGTCTTGAATAAATTTTGCTTTGGAGGGGGTCGGGGGGATTTGAACCAGCACATTCTTGTGTGGTTTGTGAAGATTCACATGGTAACCAGCGGTGTGCATTGTTAGGTTTATCTGAATAAGCACCAGCCATGTGAGTTTTAACATGATTGCCCAGGGCAATGGAGAGAGAAGAGAGAAACCCGAAAGGATTGCACTCCTCTGTTTTTTGGAAAGTGCATTTGTTGGGGGAAGGGGGCTGCAGGAGTCAGTGGCCATGGTTTTTTTTTTTTCTTTTTTTTCTTTTTTTTTTTTAAGCTGGTGTCCTGTTTCCCTATAGGTCCTCATTTGTTCTGCTATCTGCCTCATCATCTACTTCTTCTTTTCATTGTTTACCTTCCTAATGAGGGAGGCGGGGTAGACTGGGGGTTGATTGACAGCTACAAGCCCTTACAGTCTGGCCAGAGAGCAGTTGGCTTTGGTTTCAAAAGTGTTTTAAATGTTCGATTTGGTCCTGTTTTTATTAAATGAAACTGCTGCTCATCTTAGGAAAATTATCAGACCAGCAAAAATTAGGAAATATATTATTGGGACCCAAAACCTTAAAAAAAAACCCGCCCCTACCCATGGAAAGAGCACTGCCCATCGGATTTTCCAACCTTTAACATGGGATTTCAAAAAGAAATATGTAATTTTTCCTTTGCAAAAGTGCTTTGATTTGAAATCACCCAGCAAACATCTCCAAAAGAAAACTGGCTGTGATGCGATCGAGAGCTGCAGTGTAATATTGCAGAGCAAATTTATTTTTTACTTCAAAGAAAAATGCTAATTAGCCGATTCACTACTTTTAAAGTTATTGTGAAGCATATGGCGCCCAGTGTGAGATACATCCAACTGCTAAAATAGAGCGAAGAGGAAATTAGCGAAGAATGGGCTGTTTGGGGTGAGAGTGGGGGTGGGGGAGGAGGCTAGGTTCACAGGCAGATTCTCTAGCCTTTTCGGAATGATTTTATCGCCCATCGCTGTTTCCCGCCGCCTCTTTTACCCACTTCCCCCACCACGAACCCCAGGGCCAACCTCTTCTGGGCCTCCAGCTCCCCTCCCCCACTTTGGCTGGATTCAGGTGCTCACCTCAGGCTAGCCACGGGCTCACACCTGGTTTTAAGCAGGCTCCCACCCTGCCGCAGCTATCTCCATCTGCGGGAAATATTAACATTTGCAAAGTAGGGTTTTAGCTGTGAAACCCTCACCACGATAGCCAAAACCCCCAGAAAACACTTAGCTTAGTGGCTCTTTAACATGGTTTGCCGAAAAATCTAAGGAAAAGGCGGGAAGGGGAGGGCGGGGGCCGGGTGTGCGGAGGCCCTGCCGGTGGATAACGAGCCTCCCGTCCCCTGCAGACTGGCAGAAGACCGAGGCCCAGAAGCGACGCGAACAGCTCCTGCTGGATGAGCTGGTGGCCCTGGTGAACAAGCGCGATGCGCTCGTCAGGGACTTGGACGCTCAGGAGAAGCAGTGAGTGGGACTTGGGATCGGGGTCGAGGCTGGGCCACCTGCCGAGGTGCCGAGAAGTGTGCGGAAAGTTCAATGCAGAGGTCGCTGGAGGGCCGGGGCAGCGTCCCACTGGCCCGGTGCCCCCCACTCCGGCTTGGGGATCCAAAATACCGGGCGAGGGGGGAGTGCTGCTCTACCCTCCACGAAGAAAAATAATTTTGTTTCCTGTTTGTCTGACATCCAGGGCCGAAGAAGAAGATGAGCATTTGGAGCGAACTCTGGAGCAAAACAAAGGCAAGATGGCCAAGAAAGAGGAGAAATGTGTTCTTCAGTAGCCGTCAGACCAGAATCTCTCCCAACATTTTAGAGTCTTGGTTCCCCAGATCAGAAAAAGTCAGACTCGTCGATTTAAAACTTTTAACATTTTGTTTGACTGGATTGTACTTCTTTACCACCACCACCCTTTTTCCTCCCTCATTTCCAGATAATATACAGAACTCCAAAATAGCTTTGTTAAGGATTTTTTTGTGAGTTAATCATTTCCTTGAAATCATGTGAAATAGATTTGCACAAACACCTTGTGAGTGATTGGTATTGGAGGTGTTCAAGAAACTGTTCAAAAAAAAAGCTTCTCATTATTTTCCCTCATTTTTTGATGGGAGGAAAATTTAAAACATTTTTGTTGTTGTTGGTAATAGCATAATGACAGTGGGAGGGGGGTAACAAGGGGATAAGAAAAATGTCATGATTTTTTTTCGGTCCTGCCATATGTAACACTCTGTTACCTAAATTTTATAGTTAGATCATATTCAGTCTGCTTATTAAACTGTGTTCTATTTACCCGTGGAGTTTTCTGCAGTTGTTAACGTTTCACTGCAAGGATAATAGAGTTCCTCTCCTTCCTCTGCTTTCCTCAGAGGATGGCCCTTTAACATAGCCAGAGACAAACCCTGTGGTTTGAAGGTGAGCTGTGAGGATGGGACTCATTGACATGCATCAGTTTATAAAGGCAGTCTTATCTGAGAATGCACCATCTTTTTCTCTGGATAATTATTTATTACATCTTGCTTGGTTCCTACATTTTGTTGCGTCTCAACATTGGTTCAAGAATGCTGTTAATATTTATTCTGTATTGATAATAGTCTGTCTTGCCACTACAAGTAAACCCTCCCCCCATTTAATATTTTCTTCTCTAGCATAGCACTGTCATTTTTTTTTGTGAAAATGGTTGTTTATTTATTACAATACTGAGTCATATAAATTTTCAATAAAAGCAGAAACTTTCTTACCTTAGACACTGCTGCTACTTTCTTGCAATAAAACTGGACATTGGTTTGAGTGGAATTTTGTGCATCCATAGACTTTTCGTGTAGAAAAGGGTCCTGTGGAACGCAGGGCAGAATACAGGGCTGTATTTGGAGCTGAATAAGTTTACACCATCCCAGAGGGGCCCTGCTGACACACAAATGTGAATTGAAAAGTAATTAGTCATATTCTTAGACAGTGTAATTATCATCTTTATTGTAAAGGGTCATCTCTGTTAAAGATTTGAGGAAATTTGTGATTCTACACCACAGAAAAAATTCTAATATCTTGATGAATTTTCCATGTCATTACTTTTCATTGTTACAGTTTCGCAGTCATATGAGGGAGAACTGTGTATTCTCATAACCAGCAACTGTGTAGGTACTGAAGTGAAAGAAGGGGATTATTGTTGGGGGAGAGGGGAGTGTGTGCAGGTATGTGAGTATGAGATGAGGGAAAGAGGATTTTTAACAAGAAGTTCTAGGCTACAGAAAACACTGGTGGATTCTGTGGTAGTTTCACTCCTCTACAGGGGTGTCCAAACAAAGAAAGCTTGTTCAACAAGTCCGGAAATTTAGAGGAAACAGGCAACTAGCATTTATACTTTAGCCTAGATCATATATACATATGAGCGCGTACACACACACACACACACACACACACACACACACACACACCAATTTCGTTCAGAAATCATGCAGCCGCCTCCAGTTGCCACTCTTTCAAAATGATAAACACTTGCTATGGTAGAATTCCTTCTTGGCAAGGGTTTTTTGTTTTTTTGTTTTTCTTAAGTTATTGAAAAGTTGCCGGAACTCATTGAAATCGGGTATTTGCCCTCTTTATCGAGCAGGAGAGCAGAGAGAACTGCTGTTCTCTGGGGAAAGCTCTCAGAATCCTGTTCTAACCCCCAGAAACCGGCAGACGGAAATCGCCTGCCCCAAGCAGCCGGGGGCTTGGGCGGCCGGCAGCACCCACTACATTTACCCTGGATTCGAGGAACCTTCCCTCCCGAGGGGCTTCCCGAGAGGCTGCTCTCCTCCGCCCTCCAAGCCGCTCCTGATCTGCCAAGTGACAAACCTTCCCTTGCCCCGGTTTTACTAGGGTATCCAGGGGCCGCCCGGCAGCCCCTCTACCTGCCCTTCTAGATTCAGTCTCGAGCCTCCCAGGGTTTCAATTTGGGCTGCTGAGTGGCGCCCGAACGCCCCTCAGCGGCAGTGGAACGTGGACCCGGGGCACTGGCGGGGCCAGGCCTGCGGGTAGAGTGCTGCGTCCCGACTTCGCTGCGTGGTGCCCAGGGGCTGGCTCCCAAGAGCGGGCGCGAACCCAGCACGCCGGGGGACCCGACACCCGAAAGCCGCGCTGCCGAAAAAGAGGCTATGGGCCTGGGGGTCGCGAAGGAGCAAAAGCGTTGGCGGCAGGCTAGCTTGGGCATAGTCTGCGGGCCAGTGCATAACTTCCGGCCCTGGCCAGGATCCCTAATCCCTGGAGCCAAACCCCTCCCCCTGTTCCAAGCGTCCTCCAGAGTCTGGCCGGGCCTTGAGGTCACCTGCATGCTGGATCCGGGTCTCGGGGCCCATCTCCCTCGCTCCCTCCCCAGCCCGGGGGCCTTGAGCTGGGACGGCTTCACCTCCTCCGGCGCTGTCCCCACTTTCCCTCCTTGCGCTGCGGCTGAGGCTGGAACGGTCGCGGCTTCTGGCCCAGCGTCTCCCACCTGGACATTTGCCTAGCAACGGCCGCCTCAACCCTCCGCGCCGCTTTCAAGAAACTTTCATCCCAGTGTCTCTCCCTCTGTTCTCCTCCCTCTCCCCCTCTCTTCTTTTTCTTCTCTTAATCCCTGGGTTTTATGGGCTGAGCATTAAGAAAATTCGCTTGCAATTTGGGATTAGATAAATACTCTCATTAGGGAAAAAAAAAAAATCCGTGCTACTTGATACCTCCCGACTTCCCCGAGACTGGTGGCAGCATCTGGAACCGAGAGCGCCAAACTCCAGCGCGGCGGGCCCTGGGGACCGCGCGGGCACATTCCAACGCGCACGGCCGTCCCACCTCGCTGCGCCGGACCCAGGTCGGGTGCTGCGGCTGCAAGCGAAACAGGGCCTGGAGGAGGCAGGAATGCGTGAGGCTCAGGGATGGGGCAAGGGCACGCGCCTGGGCACTGAAGGGCCAACCCAGGCACACAGTTCGCTGGCCAGGACTCTAGCAACGCGGGGATACGGACGCCGACGCCCTCAACGCGCACCCTAGGACGTCCACATACTCTTCCCCTACAAACTAGTGCGCTCCAGCCGGCGCCTTTTCCCAGAACCCGGGGTGGGTGTGTATTTCGTTTCTTTCTTTAAACCTCAATACCATCACTGTGGCTCCGAGCCGCGGGCGGCTAATCGCGGGCCTTGCGGGCTATTTGCTCTGCCCTAGCATAAGGTGTGCCCCGCCTGGGTTAGTGCTGCGGTCTGCGCTGTTTCTTTTCCTCTTAAAGGGTCTCTCACTTTCTCTCTCCCTCCCTTCCTCTCTTTCATTTTTTCCCTTTTCTCTCGTTCTTTTATTCTACTTTCTCTTTTTCTCTCCCTTTTGTGAATGGGCCGCGGTGTCTTTGTTCTGGAGAGAAGCGCCCGTGTCTCTGACTTTTGTGAACCAGAGAAGGATCTTGTAAAACCTCCTTTTCTCCTTCGTACTCCCCCATTCCCACCCCTCCTTCCCTGCGCCTTTGATTAGATGTTCCCTCATCGTCCAAAAAAAAAAAATGTAATTTCGTTGGTCTGGCGGCCACTTTCTTTGAACATTAGCTCGCTTTCAGCTCCAACTTCAATTAGAAGGAGTTGATTTTGAGAGATCAACAAAAGAACCGACCAAAGCCTTATTAAAGGTCCTAAGAAGATCTCCCGGGTCCTTTGAGAAGCAGTTAAGGAAACAGTGTGCCCTCCATCATATTCTGTTACCGTATTTTATTCGGACTCCAAAGGAAAGTGTCGCTTGGGGGAGGGGGAAGCACTTTGATGAGCGGCGGCCGCGGCCCCTTTTCACTCAGCGGGCTCCCCCTTCCTTCTCCTCCTCCTACTCGCCCATCGCCCGGTCTTCTCTCGGTGCCGGACCCCGCAGCCGGGGCAGAGCGGGCGCTCCCCGCCGAGATGCGCCTGGCGGCTCCTTGACTCGCACTCACATTTACTTTTGTCCAAACTTTTTACTCCGCCTGTTGGGATGAGGGTGGGGGAGATTAGAAAGAAGGGGTAGGAATTCCTCGAAAGGGAGTAAAGTGCCTAATTTTCAGGAAGTGCCATTTAAAAGAATTGCCTTGCTCAGCCTTGGTACGAAAATACTTTTTTTGCGCTGCCAAAAGTCCCAGGTATAAGTGTTTGCGAAGTTTGTTCTGCTGGGAAATGGGCTGCGCCAGTACGAACAATCCGGGGAAATCGTCCTAAGGCTCCCTCCGCAGCTCGTGGAGAAATTGAAAGCTGGGGTCCGTGGCCACATTTTCCACCAGACTGTCCCTGGTAGATGGAGACCGGGAAGGAGACAGAGAGGAAAGAGAGACAGAGACAGAGAGAGAGAAAGTTTCCTATCAAAATGTTTGAATTGAGAAGTAGGGTGTACGTGTGAGGGGAAAGGGATGCTGGACTCCAGCGTTTTAGAAGAATCGTTTAAGACTTGCAAACACCTTTGGTGGGGACCGGGAACCCTAGGAGACGCCGAAGAACAGGTAAGTGGCGGCGCCTCCCCTGCAGGCGCTCTTCTCAGGCGCAGAAGTCTGGAGGCGCCGAAGAGAGATCTGCGCGCCCGGAGCTGCCCCCGCGCTCGACAAAGTAGCCTGCGCCGGCACGAGCCGCCCGGGGCGTCGGTCTCAGGTGGCAGCTCAGAGGAAGGAAACGCTGGGGCCCGCGGAGCCGCATGAGGGGCAGGGGCCCGGTCTCCTCCAGCGGGCCGCCCCGAGTCCTCACGCTCACACCGGGGCAGCTGAGCCTGGTGGCGCGCGGGAGAACGAAGGAACCGGTTCTCCAGCACCTCGCCTCCTCTCTGCCACTCCCTTGGGAGCGCCGAGAGCACGAGAAGGGCGGGGGGCCCCGGGTCAGGCTTAAAGACCCGCGGCCCCCTCCGCAGCCGGGACTAGGACGCTCTCTTCGCCTCCCTTGCCCAGCTCTGCGCCGCATTTGCCAGCCGAGCCCCAGAGTTAGCGCGCGACCGGGGCGGGGCAGGCAGACGGGGAGGGCGGGGTGTAGGGGCGGGGGAGGGCGGGGGCGCGCGGAGGTAACCCCCAGCTCGCGCTGCCATTGCCCGGCTCCCTGTCACTCAGCCCGCGCGGGGCCCCCGATTGGCGGCCTAGCCCGGTTACGCACTCGCCTCGCGTTCACATACCCAGGGAGGGCAGTAGAAAGGTGATCAATCTTCATCAGGCTACATTTCCAATCACCTAAACAACCGAGCAAGACAAGCCACTCCGACAAGGTAAATCGCTTGATTTATTTAGTTTGCAAAGTGACTCTGCAGGACTTCCCAGTCCCCACCGCCTCCACGTTACACCGGGAGGGCCGCGGCAACGGCGAGCCACCTCCCAACTCTGCCCCCTCGAATTCCCCCCCGTGCGGCCCCTTGGCGCGATCCCGGGCGAGGCAATGTCCTGAGAGAGTGTGGGGCTTTGCAAACAAAGTGTCTGCAATAAAGTGAAACCTAGAGGGACACGCACAAAGCCACTGGAAAAAAGATTCAGATGGGAGGGAGGAAGTTGGGAAAAGAAAGAAACCCGGGGGTCCTAGACCAGCCGCCCGGGTAATTCTTGTGCCGCTCTGTTTTGCAGGTTGGCTGCCCGGCGGGGCTCTGTGAGGGCTCGAGGTAGATGGTGAGCGGCCCTGGCAGCTGAGGGCAGGTAAGGAGAAAGCCGCGGGGCCAGCTCGGAACTTCGGGAGCGCATTGGTAACTCTTGCCTTCCGCTGCTCAAATGGATCCCCTCTTCCCGGGTCCTCGGCAGGTGGGCGGGGCTGGGGGAGAGGCCTGATTCCCCTCTTGAAGCGGGGAGGACCCCCGAGCGCTGCTCCGGCCGGATGCCCCCTCCCCCGCCTCCTCCGAAGTAACCGAGCTGAAGTGCTAAGTTTGGAGAAAGTCTTTGAAAACTCACGTTGCAACCTAGCAGAACCGTCTCAGCTTGAGTCCCATTTTCTTTCGGCCCAAGAGCCCTAGCTATTTCCCTTCTCATCCCCTTCTCTGCAAGCTGGGCTCTCCCGGGCCAGGCCTTGGGTCCCGGAGGACTGGAGCCGGAGCCAGGGATAGGGGAGCGTATGTAGCTCTACCTTATCTCCCTGAATTCCCTAGCCCGAGTCCCTGGCCTGTTGTACAGAGAACCCGCTGAAGCGGGGAGCAGCGAAAGGCCCTCCGGGGCCCCAGTCCGACTCCCAGCGCCCCTTCCTGACTCCTAATAGTAGCGACTCGGGTTCGGGGCATCTGCGGAAGCGAGGCTTCGACCTTCCTGCGCGGGTCTGCGTGGGCTGTGCTGCTGAGGCCTAGTTCTCTGTTCTCGACCCAGACTTGCCTGGGGCTTAGCTAGTAGGTTTAGCTAGTTTAGCTGGGGTTTAGCTAGTAGGATGGCAGGGAGCGTACACGACTCGCTGCGCTCTGGCTTTTCAAATCCCGGAGACTCCTTGGGGAGCTGGGCCGGTCACCCTTAACCCCCTGCCGGGACCCGCTTGTCCACAGTCCGGACTTGGCAGAAAGAAGGCCTGGACTGCTCGGGCGATGAAGGGCCCTGGCCGCAGCTGAGGCGTCCCTGACTTCAGGCCGCGACCTAGAACCACCACCTGTACAGTGTGGCCTCTTAAGCGTCCTTTGGCCGGCTCTGCGGGACTGCAGTTGAGGTTTGGGGGGATTCCGGTAAGCGATCTTTCAGTGGCTGGGCGCAGAGAGATCAGCTGGAATGATGATTGTGGGCTCTGGGGCAGGGCACAGCCGTGGAGACCTTGGAAGGAACGACGTCTCCTTAAGTAAGCAATGTGTACCTGAGAGGCCACGGTGAAGTTAGCCCTCCACATTGCCTCAACTTGGACCTCTGTAGTCTCTACCGTAGTCTCTACCTTTTGTTACCTCTTTCAAAAAACAGTTGAAACAATCCCTCATGTTCTGAACGCCGTCCGTCCGGGCTCAAATTTTTGCCTAGACTTTGGAATCTTGCACTCTCAGCGGTTCCGGCTCTGACCTCCCCCGCCTGGCCCCTCTTTTAACTTCTCCTCACTCCTAAAGACACCCTATGAGTGTCTTTAGCCCATTCCAAGCCCCCAAAGAGGCAAACGATCCAGAAAAGTTTACTTTTCAAAGAAACTGTGGTCTCTGGGCTAAGGCCTTGTGGAGCCGAGTTGACCGCCCTGCGCAGTTCTTTAGCATGTGCTCCCTCCCCATCTGGGGCTTCACAACTCGGACAAGACCTGGAAGCCAACAGTGGCTCCGACTGACGGTTTCCGTGTGTCTCGTGTCTCCATAGGCCAGGCCCCCAGACGCAACAGAACTTGAAGGACTGCGCGGTGGGAGCCCTGCACCGCTCCTGGCCCCAGGCCCCCTGGATCCGTCGGGGCGCCTCCACCCAGCTGTTAGCATGATGTCTTACCTCAAACAACCCCCATACGGCATGAACGGGCTGGGCCTGGCCGGGCCCGCCATGGACCTCCTGCACCCCTCCGTGGGCTATCCGGGTGAGCACCGGCCCTCTCGCCCATCCCCTCAGCCCCTGCAAATGTTGGGGACCCCCAGCCTCTTGGGTTTGAGTGCACGCTTTGTTGCCGAGCAGGCCCAGTGAGCCGGTTGCCTAGTCTGTTTACAACGCAGGGCCACTGCAGGCTCACGGGGCAGAGTCGCGGGTCGGAGAGGTGCAATGTGCGCCTTAGAGGCCGGGTCACGCCAGCAACCTTTATCCTGTTGTGGTCCCTCCGCGAGCGCAGAGTGCATTTACCCACGGTTTCGTTTCCCACGGGCGGCTATTAGTTTTCTGTGAATCTGCTCCTTTCCTTCCAACATTGAATGAGTAATCCGGACACTTGCCGGGCCCTGACATAATGAGCCAAACTTCCCTTATGCGGCGGGCTGGACTGAAGGAGAATTTTTCCTCCCTATTTAAATTATCCTCTAGATCAACGGCCAGCACCAATTTTTGCACAGCTGTAGTGGACGACTTGAGCCAAACCCTGGGTTTCTTTTCTAGCTCCCACTCCTTCACCCCCATTCCCTTCGAGAGTGTTTTCCAGGTCGTGTTTCTCTCTCCACTCCTTATCCCCCACAGCCTGAAAGTGTGTGTGGGGGGGTGGGGGAGGAGGGCGATGTGGAGTAAGGGAGATATATGACTTCTCTTAATCTCTGAAAGGCAGGTAGGGGGGCAGCCCTGAAGTCTTGGAGTCCTAGTGGCACACAGGCACTTTCTCCCACCTGTGGCCTCTCAGGCTCCCACTCCTCCGTCCTGGGGGAGTTTCTTTTGCTCCGCGTGCCGCTTTCTCTAGCGACGGCCAGGCTCCGGGCATGCCAGGGCCCTGCGAGAGTCATCTAGCGCTGGTCTGCGTGGCCACCGCTGACCTGAGGCGCCCCTGCGTGTTCCCGCAGCTACCCCGCGGAAGCAGCGGCGGGAGCGCACCACCTTCACGCGCTCTCAGCTGGACGTGCTCGAGGCACTCTTCGCCAAGACTCGCTACCCTGACATCTTTATGCGCGAGGAGGTGGCGCTCAAGATCAACCTTCCAGAGTCCAGAGTCCAGGTGCACACACTCGGGGCTCCTGGGTCTGTGTAAGCGGAGCTGAGGCGGGTCGGAGAAAGTTTGGGAAGGGTGGATTGATGTGGGGGTGGACTTATAGACTGGGCAGCCCCTCTCGGACTCCCTCTAGCGCTGGGCCTGGGCCAGGAAAAGGGGCAAAGTTAAAGGAAGTGGCTTAGAGCCCTGGATCCAGCCCTTGGCCCTGGGGTGCGTTCGGTACCGATATAGAAAGTCCGTTTTAGGAATTACAGGAGAGTGAGCTAGGCTCCCGAAGGTAAAGTGCCCTGAGAGTCTTACACTTGCCCCTGCTTTTTTTGTTTCTGTTTTTTTGTTTTTTTGTTTTTTGGTTTTAATTAGAGATGGGGTCTCACTGTGTTTCCCAGGCTGGATTTGAATTCCTGGGTTCGAGTGATCCTCCCGCCTCAGCCTCCCGAGTAGCTGGGACTACAGGCGCGCCCCTGCGCCCAGCGCCCCTGCTTCTTCGGCTTACCCAGGATTTGGCAATTTCCCTCAGAGACCTGAATTCTCCTTCCACCCTGGCCTTACATCCCGGGGATCCTGGAAATGGAATGAGGGAGATTGGCTGGAGCCTGGTGTTCTGCCTGGGAGTGCACTCCACCAGTGGTGCCAGTCTCATTAGACGCTTCCTCTGCCTGGAGAAGACGCCAAGCTCAAAACGCGGCTGTTGGCTTTACTATTTCTGTTTTTGAGATGAAAGGGCTCCGAAAATACTGTTCGGATTCTAAGAACTCTCCTCAAGGGCCTTTTGTCTCACCTTCTTTACAGGAAGGCTCGAAAAAGGACCAGGGTTGCAGTGCCAGGTGTCAGGGCCCTCCGAGAGGAGTTAGAACTTTATGACAGACCATCCCATTTGGTTCCCTACCCAGAGCCAAAAGCCCAACGAAATCCCACCCAGGCTTCCTTCCCAAGTACTCGAGTACTGCCTATGTTCAGCCCCCGGTCTTGCTCCTGCTCCTGCTCCCACTCAAACATTCACCCAGCCCAGTTCTGGCCTCCAGGAGCGGACTGGGTGAAACGGCTGCGGCCCCAGACTTGGTTTCCCGCACTCCGTTGCTCTGTATTTCTCCTTTGTTGCCTGAGCTGTGTTCATAGAAAACAGGGCCTCCAAACATACATGTGGCTGTGGGGAAGCAGCCAACAGCAGCAATTTAGAGATGGCAGAACTTCTGGCTGGACAGACGCAAACGTTCCGCCCGAGGGCAGAGTTGCACTGAGGGTGGAGAGGTGCGCCTCTCTCCTCTGGAGCCAGCTGAGGAGGGCTTTGAGCAGGAGGGTGGAGGAGGGTAGAGGAGCTGGGAACGGAGGTGGGGGGCAGGGTCTGGCCTGGCCCTGGACCGGGAGGGGCGGAGGCCTCAGTGGGAAGGGATTCGAGATCCTGGGCGAGGAGGTGGGTCCAAGGGGCGGGGGAGCAGCAAGCTCCACTCGCCCTCCTGACCCACTCTCCCCCATCCGGCCCACTGCAGGTCTGGTTCAAGAATCGCCGGGCCAAATGCCGCCAGCAGCAGCAGAGCGGGAGCGGAACCAAGAGCCGCCCAGCCAAGAAGAAGTCGTCTCCAGTGCGGGAGAGCTCGGGCTCCGAAAGCAGCGGCCAATTCACGCCGCCAGCTGTGTCCAGCTCCGCCTCGTCCTCTAGCTCGGTGTCCAGCTCGTCAGCCAATCCAGCGGCTGCGGCGGCTGCAGGCCTAGGCGGGAACCCGGCGGTGGCAGCCGCGTCGTCTCTGAGTACACCGGCTGCCTCATCCATATGGAGCCCTGCCTCCATCTCGCCAGGCTCTGCGCCCGCGTCGGTGTCAGTACCCGAGCCACTGGCCGCCCCGAGCAACGCCTCGTGCATGCAGCGCTCCGTAGCTGCAGGCGCCGCCACAGCGGCAGCCTCCTACCCCATGTCCTATGGCCAGGGCGGCAGCTACGGCCAGGGCTACCCCGCGCCCTCCTCTTCCTACTTTGGCGGCGTGGACTGCAGCTCATACCTAGCGCCCATGCACTCGCATCACCACCCGCACCAGCTCAGCCCTATGGCACCCTCCTCCATGGCAGGCCACCACCACCACCACCCACACGCGCACCACCCGTTGAGCCAGTCCTCAGGCCACCACCACCACCATCACCACCACCACCACCAAGGCTACGGTGGCTCGGGGCTTGCCTTCAATTCTGCCGACTGCTTGGATTACAAGGAGCCAGGCGCAGCCACTGCTTCCTCCGCCTGGAAACTCAACTTCAACTCCCCCGACTGTCTGGACTATAAGGACCAAGCCTCATGGCGGTTCCAGGTTTTGTGAGCCCAGGAGTGAAAGAGAAGAAACGCAACTACCTGCGCCCTCTCTGGTCCCCATCCTGTTGCTGCTGCTGCACCGCCCGCCTTTGCCTCGGCTTCTCCAAAACTGAATTTTCACACCCCCCAAAAGATGCCCATTGCCTGCACTGCCACCCCCATTTTTGTGCCACTTGCTTGGGGGATGTGCAAACCCTCCTACTCCTTGGATGAGGGGACCGGTGCTTCGGCTTGGCTCACACATTCTCTACAGGAGAGTTGTGTGCTCTTCTCCCAACCCCCACCAAACTTCTAAGTCACCCCAGTCTTTCAGGACAGCTATTACGCACTTGCAGCCTTCGGAGGCTCTTTGCTCTGACCCGCTGTTTGAGCCCAACACTTTTATTTATTTTTTCTGGACACTGGAGTCACTAACTGGCGTGTTTCTGCCAATTGGAGTGCACCCCCACACAACTCCAAATCAAAACAACCACTAAGTGTTTCTCCCACACGGACTGCCGCCCCTTCAGCTGCCCTCGCTCCCGCTCCACGCTTGCAGGCCAGAGCTTCCCCGCGTTCTTTCATCCCCAGAGGAGTGCGCTGGGGCGCGGCCGCAGGAGGAGCGCGCCCCCAGCCTCCCGCGCACAGAGTCGCGTCCTGTCCCACCCTGCGCTGGACTGGTTCAAGCTTCCGCCTCGGCGGGAATGCTGTACATAGTCAGGTCCGTTCCAGGGACCTCTTAAACTTTTTAGTTGCTGTTGGTTGAACTCAACATATCTCGTCTTAGCGCCTAGGAAACAGAACTTTAAGATATATACAGCACATATATATATACATATATATAAAACAAAAGCAAAAAATATTTCCCCTTTGTCCCCCTTCCTCTCTTCCTCAAACGATGGCGCTTTTTCTTTTTCAGTTGTTGCAAAGCTGTCCTGCCCTCCTCACATCTCCCTCTGTATTTATTAAAGAGAACCGCTTCATTCCAGGAAGCTGGGCGCGGAGAACCAGGAGTGTGGAGGAAACCGCCAAGTCAGGGTACAGAGGTGGGGCTAGGCTGGACAGGGGCGCAGGACTGAGCCCCTCACCCCGTCTAAGCACAGGGTCAGAGTTCTGGTTTAGAGACCAAAAACCAAAAAAAAAAAAAAACACAAAAAACAAAAAACCAAAAAAGGTTAAAAATACAGCATTATGGAAAAACAAACCCAGGCCCCAAACCCCAGTTCCAATTCCTCTGTCAGCTTTTCCCTCTTTAAACATCCTTGTTTTGTCTAGTGAGTTTTTAGTGCACCTTCATTCTCCGAAACCTGCGGAGAGCCCGCTCGCCTGTGTATCAATTTTGGCTTTGGCCGCTTCGTCCAGTAGGTGGGAAAGTAATTTGTAAATTTGATTTGTCTGATGTGAAGATCACAAATTACTTGTTGAAATGTATGGCAGTCCCCCTCCTCCTCTTTATCTACATTATTTCCCGAAAATAAATGCAAATTAATGAACGACTTGTCAGTGTTGCTCTTCTGATTCCAGCCCCGGGTCCCAGTCTGGGGGGGGGCGGTGCTAAAAGCGAGGGACACTCCGTGTCAATAACCCGCGTGTTAATGACCCGCGTGAAGCTGGAGGCCAAAGGATGGGGCGGGAGGATTTGGCAAGAGGAGCCCCCAGTAACTTTCTCTTAGGGAGTGTCTCTCCTATCCCCGCCCCTCCACGTCTGCCTGGCCTCTTCCCCCAGGCGTTTTGACCCCGCATCCCTCCTCGCCATCCAGGACAGAGACAGGTGTCAGGACTCAATTCCCGAAGCAATTCCTTTCTCTTCAGAGGCAGGAGCCTGGCACTGATTTCTTCACCCTAATTGCCTGCACCAGAAAGAAGAGGGGGAGGGGAAGAGGGTCTGGAGGCGGGAAAGGATAGCTCTGCAATGCTCTCAGAGCTGAGCCAAAAAGGAAAAGAAAGCAAAACGACAAAAAACCGATCCGTGTCCTGCATGTTGGCAGCAGACAACCTTCCTTTCTGCTGAGCTGTCCCGGGTGGCTTCACCGCGGCTGGGGGATCCGAGTCATTCCTTCCACGTGCTGAAAAGTCCCTCTAAACCCTCAGCCCCTGCCAGAAGTAGCCCGATTATCTTTGTTCGTATTGTGAAGTTTCTTTAAAACATACAAATACAAAACCTGGAAAAGTCGACAAGGACGCGTTTCATTTCGGTAGGGGAGGAAGACGCCCGGCTTTCAGCTGGGGGTCGGGAAGGACAGTTCCATCTCCCTCTGAGGGAAGACGGGGGTCGGGGAGGTTGCTCTCCCAGGAAATCCAGAGCCTGCTACTGTCCGGACTGTTTGGCCTGAAACCTTCTGAGTCTAAGACCGAGAGGCTGCTCAACTTGTCCACGGGCGGGAAGGAACTAAGGAAACAACGAAAAGTTTCCTGCGAAGTGACCAACACCCCCTATTCTTTAAATTCCGCGTGAGAACTGAGAACACACTGTGAGGCGGGGTTCCGAGAACGACCCCTCCCCCAGGGTCCGCGCCCAGCAAGGTCGCAGGGCTGCAAGCCCTGGCTGTGAAAGCTTCCTCGGCCGCGTCCTCCCTCCGGATTCGGTAGGCCCAGCTGCGGCACACCCCTCCCACGCCAACTAACCCAGCACCCCAGACTCCACAAAGGCCCACAGGAGGGCGCAAACGCCGTCCCGCCGCCCCTGGCCCAGCGGCGCCGCCCCCGGCACGCGGGCCCTGAAGGCAGGGCCGGCCCGCGCAGGCTCCCCCTTAGGCGGCGCCTCCCGCGGAACTCCGGGTCAAGCCCGACCTGCCGGGGTACGGGACCCGCACGTGCCGGGGAGGCCGGGCGGGCGGCTGGGGCGAGAAGGCTTCCAGCTTGCACCACACAGGCCTGGGCACCCGGGCTGCAGAACCTCCTGGGCGCTCCTCTCAGCAGACCCTGTGCTGCCTCTGGGCCACTCTGGCTGGAGCAGCAGCTGCTGATGCCGCTGGAGGCCCAGGTGCTGAGTTGCCTCCACCTGCAGCTCCCTGAGGCGAGTTCTGTGGGGCCCAGCGGTCCTCTTGGCTACTAGGCGGAACGAAACCAGGAGCCCTGGCTTTATACTCGCTTGGACAACCGAGTGGCCTCCGGAGCAAGGTACTCAAATCCCTGGGCCTCGGTTTCGTCGCAATTTTTATTTGGCCCCACTTGGTCTGGGACTTGCCAGAACTTCACACGTTAGGCTGAGATTACGGGCGGGAAGGTCAGACGTTACCCCCTGACCTGGCCCGGCCTCTCGGGGGCGTCTAGAAGCTTCGGCGCCTGCGTACTAGGCAGGAGGCGGCCAGGCGCACTGAGGCCGGGCGGGAGTTCCCGCCCCAGGGACTGGGCTTCGAAAAGAGGCACGTGCTTCTCTGGGGCCTCCCGGCCGGTGCCAAAATCCGATGGCGCTGAGTGGAAACCGGGAGCGCGCCACCTCTGGGCGCCGGGACGCTGAAGCGTGGGGGAGCGGGGTGAGTGCGTGGTCGGGCCGGGGGAGGCGGGGGCGGCTGGAGGTGGCCCGGCAGGGTGAGGGCGCCAGAGCTGGCCGAAAGTCTCCGGGCAGCAGTGGCGGCGGGAACGCGGAAGGTCCCTCCCGGCCAGTCCGGCCACCTGTTAACAGGCAGGTTCTCTGAGAACCGTCCTCAGCTCGCCCTTCTGTCTGTCGAGGGAGGAAGTTTGTTCTCTCTGGGTTTTGGTGTTCCTGGCATGAAGCAACTAGGACTGAAGCAACTTCAGGAGCTTTAGCAACCTCAGAAAATTTAGCAGCGTTAAGATATCAACAGTTTTCTTTCTTTGAGTGCTCAACGAAATCTTCACGTTTTCTACTCATACCTTGTATTCTCTGCCCATACTGTAGGAGCAAAAATGTCTACCCTTAGATGAACGTGTGTGAGGTTCGTTAGGAGTAAAGGATGGGTCATATTTGTGATTCGTAAAGATTGTTTTTTAATCTCACAACTGTCTCAAGGGCACTGCATTAATTTGCTGAAGCTATGAAAGGATTCGGAGGAGTAAACTCATTTGTTGAGGAGCTTTTCTGTAGTCTTTTATACAAGCTACTGAGGGTATATAGAGACAACGTTTTTCTAAATCGTGGACTTTTTTTTTTTTGAGAGAAATCCTTAAAGCTATAGGGTATTAAACGTGAGGGGGATATATGATTGAGAGGAAAAACAGGTTAAAACTTACTGAATGTCAGCAAATTCTTGTCTGCCAAATTACAGAGGCCAAAAAACTGAGTAGTCCCATTTCTCGGTCAAAAGCAAATTACTAGTTTTTTCCTGTATTTTGTGCAAAATAGCAGTTACCACAACTAAATTGTGATTATTTTTAATTGCGAAAATAAAAGATAAATTCTGGCAGAATTAATTAATGTTAATTATGTCATTAGTGCCTGATGACAGGCACAAAGGTTTTCTTTAGAGGCACAGAAATAAAGTGTATCTGATATACAAATATAGTTAATATATACATTATTGGTAAAGAGAATCTGTATCATTACTATTCAAGACCAAAAAATCACTTGGCTTCTTCTGCAGGATTAATTTAAGAACAGCAACAAGATATCTTTATAAAATTCCCCAATTAAAAACAGAATAAGTTCTCAACAAGTTATTCTATATTTTCCACACTTTCTCTCCCTTCCCCCATACATTTTAATATTTAAGATGAAAATAATGTTTAAACTAAAGAATATTTATATCCAACAATACTTTAATTAAAAACCACCAATTTAAAAATGAATACTAAATATAATAACAATACATTGCTCATTTGACAACAAGAAAACATCTTCATTATCGTAAGGAATCTACTTAAATAAATGTTTGGGTGTCTGGACTGTCCTTTTTGAAAACCAGAAGCTTTTTGGCTGTGTTAGTAGAGGGTTCCTGAGAAAGTAGTTATGCCTTTTAATTATCTTGTTGATATTTACTGATATCTAAAAAAGAATTGATTTTTTTCATGAAGGAGGAGAACATCCCATTTTGATCTAATGATTCTTTAATCATATTTTAAGACTAAGTTGGATTTTACTTACATTGGGTGCAGTTCTTCAAAAATTTTAGAAAATAAAAAAAAAACTTCAGTAATTTAGGTGAAATGGCAGTTATATACCACATAGCCAAAGTTGAAATTGCTTTTAAATATATTCAATTTTTTCTTAGGAAAAAAAAAAAAAGCAATGAAGTGTATAGTGTGCTTGAAACTAAAATGCATATCACTCTAACTTATGAAATTATACATCTTATGTTTCTACAGTTATTATTTGAAAGATAAGGATGTGCCTAAAATAGTTTGGAATTCTTTCTAATCAAATAGGACTTAGTCTCCATTTAATCAATGATGAACCTCTCAAAATTTAAACATTGAAAATCCGTTGTATTTACAGAAATTGCGCTGCTTTTACCCCCTTTGGATCCCTTACTTGGTGGCTAATATAATCAAAGGGACAAAATTGCATTCCATTCCAAAGGTCACAAATACTTTTTTAAAAAGGTTAATCTTTATTGAATAGCTTATGAAAAGGATTTTAGAAAATTTTAGAAATTCTTTTAAAGTGGATTCTAAAACTAGGATGTAAGGAACTTGAGTCAAAAAATTTGGGGGGATTGAAGTGGAGTATAAATAAATCATAACTACTTTAGACACTTGGGATAAAAATTAAAATGTAAGAATAAATGGTCTCTGATTGAATAGCTTGGTGTCTAAAGAGTGTATAAAATATTTTTAGTACACAAATATTCTTATGTTCAAAGTTGTAAATGCTTGTTAAGATATACCATCATCTGTCATAGCTATTTCAATATAGGAATCATATCTTTTGAAAATTTATTTTAAATAAATTATAAAAAGAAATTATGAAACAGATTTATACACTTTAAAGAATAACAAAATGTACATGGAGCAACAAGTTTTTAACAAATATTGAAAAGTGGATTTGCATTTGGTTACAATATCAGTGTTTAAATTTGATGTTGCATAAAATATATCTATTTATATTTCAGGGATTTTGTTAAATCCTTTAGTAACTATTACTATATAGGGACACTTTTTAAGGGAGAAAAACACTTTAAATCATACGATATAAAAGATCTGTAGGCCTTTGTAAATTCATAGGGTTTCTTTCTTGGTGGAAGAAATGTGTTTTATTTCTGTTTATGTTTTTAATGAAAGGAAATCAAGAGAAACTGTCTTCTTGCTTCCCAAGGATGAATATTAGAACTCATCTAAAACCAAAGCTTCAATCTCAGTTTCATTGCCGGTGACTCCCAAATTCATATTTGTAGCCTTAAACTTCTCTGTTGGACTTCATATACCATACTTGCGCATCCACTGGAAAGAGGCCATTGGATTTTAGCCCTTAGAAAGTTAATATTATGATGTCTGTGACTTGCTTCAAAATAATCAAGGAGAGGGAGAGGGTCAAGTATAGATAAAACAAGGTTAGCTTTGAGTTGATAATTGTTGAAACTGAGGGAGAGTGTATAAAACTTTGTTATACTCTTACAGATTTAAATTTTTTCCATAATAAAAAGTGAATTAAAAAGGTATTTATTAGTTTGTAGGAAGTAGTCTTAGCAATGGGTGAAGGAAATTGAGCTTCCCGTGATTTGGAGTTTATACAGTATTATTCACATCTGTTGTTTTCTTTAATTTGCTCAAGTCTTGTGCAATTGGTAGTGGTAAAGTGAGGCTGAGTTGTTTGGTTACTTATTCAAGGTTATATAGTTGGCAGGTAGCAGATCTTGGTACTCAGTCTTCAGATTTCATGTTCTTTTGCTATAAGAGCTACCTAAATTTCTTAGTTTGTTCACAAACATTAATTTAAAAATACATAGCATATCATTTGAGAATCATCTTACCAGATCAACATCAACAAAACATGCTTTGTCTAAATTCAAGCTGTAAAATTTGAGTTTTGGTAATTCAAATTTACTTGCTGGGGAGTTCTTACCTTTCTGTTTCCGGGCATGACTTAAGTCTCATTTTAATGAGTTGTCAGATATTAATAGAGCATTAAATGAGGAGACTAGTCTGATACCAAGTCTCGTCTTTCCATTTCCTTTATTAATTCCTTATCAACATTAATTCCTTACTAATTTTAATTTGTAACTAATTTAAAAATTCCTTACTGGTTGGTTCATGTTTATGAATAGTGTGTCCTGTTCTTGATTGAGCATTTTTGTTCTTTAGAACATTGCTTTGCTACATTATAGGAGTGCTAATCCAGGGAAAATTTTGTAAATCAGAAATGGAGTTGGGATTAGATTAGTAGGTCTGTATATGAGACTTAATTTATTTGTAAGCAAACACTGAGAATTTTTTTCTAACTGCACTCAGTTGAGAACTACTCTTTTTTTTTTTTTGGTGAGACAGAATCTTACTCTGTTGCCTGGGCTAGAGTGCCAAGGCATCAGCCTAGTTTACAGCAACCTCAAACTCCTGGGCTTAAGCAATCCTTCTACCTCAGCCTCCCTAGTAGCTGGGACTGCAGGCACACGCCACCATGCCTGGCTAATTTTTTCTACATATTTTTGGTTGTCCAGTTAATTTCTTTGTATATTTTTTAGTAGAGACGAGATCTCGCTCTTGCTCAGGCTGGTCTTGAACTCCTGAGCTCAAACGATTCCACCTCAGCCTCCCAGAGTGCTAGAATTACAGGCGTGAGCCACCACACCCGGGTGGGAACTACTCTTTTTGAGTTTTGAAGCTTGTAGCTTAATTTAAAAAAAAAATCACTGGTGACAAATCCTTGTCTTTTTAGGATAAATTTTATTTTTCAGATCTAAGTTTGGAAATTTAAAAATGGGTTAACAAGTTGGTTAATAGAAATTACACCACTTTATAGGTTTCCTTTATGGAAATGCAAAGAGCAGAAATCTTGTTTAAATTACACCTTTATTTCTTCAGTTTTTTTAAACCTTCATATCATGATTCCATTCCTGTTAGTGACCTCTTCAATCTTCCTCTTACCTGATGCAAAAAATAAAGGTTGTCTGTTCATGTTTATTATGTTTGGAGAAAACAAGTAGCACCTATTTTCTCCCTGTATTTTCTCAGTGAGGCATAAACTTTATCATGTACTCAGGTAAGCACTTGATAATCCTGCATGCCTTTTTATTTGAACTTTTTATTAGGAACTGAGATTTTTCTTTACGCTGACATTGTATTACAATCAATAAGTTAGCTAAATCTTTTATCCCAAGAGAGACTGGAAATCAGTGGGGGTCCTAATGCTAAGGGAAGCCTAAGAGGTTGGACTAAGTTTTTCTGTACTCTCAGCCCTTGGCACAGTGCCAGACACAAGGTAGGACTCAACAGCATTTGTTGAGTGAATTAAAGAAGTCCGTCATCACCCTTGACGTAGATTTATATGTAATTCTTCCCAGATACAGAATTATCTTTTTTCTTTGTGGTATTCAAAGTTAGTTTTGAATGGATTCAATAGCATGCTTTCTTAATCTCTTTTAATCATCCTTAGAATCAAAACTTTTGATTACTTCACCACTGTCACATCTCTTGTTAAATGTAAAACCTTTTCAAAAATTTAGTTCATTAAAGTTTTGAGTTATAAAATTATTTAAAAGTTCATAAAATTTATATGTACATTTTATCCAATGGTTATCAACTTAATACCATGTAATCACTACCTCTAGGTCAAGAAATAGAATATTATTGGAACCACAGACTTTCCCTAGGTATCCCTTACCCATCATAATCTCTTCTGTTTCCCCAGAGGTAACCACTATTCTCAGATGCTTCTCAGCTTATCATGGGGGTTATGTCTTGATAAACCCCTCATAAGTTGAAAATATTGTAAGTCTAAAACACGGCTAATATACCTAACCTACTGAGCATCATAGCTTAGCCTAGCCTACCTTAAACATGCTCCAAACACTTACATTAGCCTACAGTTTGGCAAAATCATCTACGACAAAGCCTATTTTATAATAAAGTGTTGTATATCTCATGTAATTTATTGCATACTATACTGAAAGTGAAAAGCAGAATGATTGTATGGGTGCTTGAAGTATGGTTTCTACTGAATGTGTATTGCTTTTGCATGATCGTCAAGTCCAAGAATCCTAAGTTGAACCATTGTAAGTTGGGGACCATCTATAATTGTTTTCTTGCATTTCTCTTCTAACTTAACCACCTGTGTGTATTCCTAAACAATATGGATTGATTTGCATGTTTTGAATCCTACGTGAATAAAATTATGTTGTATTTTTCAACTGTTTTCACTTAGATTATGTTTATAATGTTTAAAATTACATATCTGTAGTGTATTCATTTTTATTGTCATACACTATATAGTATTCCATTGCATGACTATACCACAATTTTCTGTTTTACTGTTGATAGGCATTTGGGTTGTTTCCAGTTTGGGACAAGTACAATGGTGCCACTCTGAACATTCTTTCATGTATATCCTGATTGCACATAAGAATGCAAATCTCTATGGTATATTCTGGGAGTAAAATTTTTGAGCCATAAGAGGTGTGTATGTTCAACTTCACTAGAGATTGACATAGTTTTCTAAATTGGTTGTGTTAGTTTACATCCTCTAATAGCGAATGAGAATTCTAGTTGCTCTATATCTTTACCAAAGCTTAGTATTGTTAGACTTTTAACTTTTTGTCTATCTGTTGGGTGTGTAGTGATATCTCATTGTGGTTTTAATTTGTATTTTCTTGATTACTGGTAAGATTGAGCCCTTTTTCTTACATTCATTGTCTATTTGTATTTCTTTTGTGAAGTGTCTATTCTTATATTTGCCTTCTTTCCATTAGATTGCCTTTTCTCTGATTTGTAAGAGCTCCTAATATATTCTGCATAATATTCTTTTGTCAGTTTATATGTGTTGCAGGTATTTTTCTCACGTTGTGGATTGTACTTTCATTCTTAACTGAATTTGTTTAACTTTTTCTGATGGGTATTTTTTGTATCTTGTTTAGAAAGTTCTTACTTACCTTTTTTTTTTTTCGAGACAGAGTCTCACTCTGTTGCCCAGGCTAGAGTGCCATGGTATAAGCCTAGCTCACAGCAACTGCAAACTCCTGGGCTCAAGTGATCCTCCTGCCTCAGCCTCCCGGGTAGCTGGAACTACAGGAATGCCCACCATGCCCGGCTATATATTTTTAGTTGTCCAGCTAATTTCTTTCTATTTTTAGTAGAGATGGGCTCTCACTCTTGCTCATGCTGGTCTCGAACTCCTGAGCTCAAACAATCCGCCCATCTCGGCCTCCCAGAGTCCTAGGTTTACAAGCGTGAGCCACCATGCCTGGCCCTTTCTTACCTCTTAATCATGAAAATGGTTCCCCATATTATTCTATAAAGGGTTTCTTTTAAAAGTTTTGCCTTAAATATTTATCATGTGACTTTTCTGTGTGTGCAATATTTGGCACTGGTTTCTCCCCTCCTTAAAATTTCGTCTCTAATGACTGCAAATGTTATCTTTATGTTGCTAATTCCAAAAGTCTGTATTTTGGTGTTGAGTACACTCCTTAGCTGAGACCCTTATTTCCGGCTGCCTCCTGGATCTCTACAGCTGAATGTAGAGATTTAAAATACCTGCTCATTTTTATCCTTATTTTATTTTTAGATTAAATCATCATGTAAACCAAAATACATAGTAGATTCTCTGACTCTTTTCCCCTTCTCCATCTGAATAGCCATCATGTCCAGGTGATTCTACTTCTAATATGCATCTCAAATCCATTCTTTCCCTTCTTTCTAGTTCTACAATTACTGTTCAGAATTCCACCTTGTCTGGTATGATAGTTTTCTGATTGGTTTTCCTGCCTGCCTTCTAATCCCCTTCTGTAGTCAGTCATTCACACTGCCACAGAACTTTCTAAGACACAAATCCTATCTCTTTCTTGCTTTTATGGCTTTTTATTGACTTCATTATAAAAAAAAAAGTTTAAATCTTTCACATGGCTTCTACCATTACTGTGCAGGAATCTCATGTTTTAGCCACACCAGGCTACTTATTGTTTCCCAAAGAAGCTACGTTGTTTCATTGTGCCTTTTTACATGTTGTTCCTTCTGTTTGGAATAGTCTTCCTTCCATCTCTTCCCACTGGAAAATCCTATTTCTTCTGCTACTATTCCCAGACAGAATTAATCCTTCCTGCTTCTGGGCTTCCCTAGCACTTTGTTCATACTTTTATTGCAGTACTTATCATATTGCTTTATGGTTGTTAGTTTATGTACCTGTCTTCCATGCTAGATTATGAGGTCTTTGAAGACAGAAAATGTTTTATTAATCTTTTCATTCTTAGTACCTAGCAGTGCTTGATACATAATAGTACTCAAAAATACCTGAATTAAATTAAAAAATTGTGCTAACCTTAAAAAAGAAAGTGAAATGTATGCATTGATTAAAAAGTCATGAGTAGGGAAAAATGCTGATGAAAGAGTACAATATCAATACTTCTAAACGATTTTAGAAAAGATTCATATCTATTACCTATCCTGAAATCAATTAAAGCTGTTGTGTTTTGCCATACCATAATCACAGCTTAATTAGTTATCTGGGCTGTTTTATGTGGGTGGGTTCTAGCTAAAAAGATTAGAGCATACTGCTCTGGCTCAATGATAACTGAAGTGGCAAAAATAATCTTAGAAAATAAAATTGAACTCCATTTTTAAAAGGGTGACTTTTATTTCAGACAGAATAAAAAGTTAGATAAAATTAGTTTTAAAAAAGTAAGAAATTCACAATACTGCTGAAGAAAAGTATATATTGCAGAGAACACATTAATGAGCATAGTCTAACAAGTTTTATAATACTGACGGATATATCTGTTTTGATAGTGCTTGATAACTTCTAGTCTGGAAGGTGCTGGTGAATCAGGTACCCCTTAGGTTTAATCACAACAGTGAGTGATAGGTTAACAGTTTCTGTATATGCTAATTTTGCAAACTCATGAAAAATAAAACCTCTAATGACTGGAGACCAAATATTTACTTAAAGCTCACACAGCATACATACAACACAGTCAAATTATGGCTAGATGATTTTTTGCAGTTCATCTGGAGGAAGCAGAGTTAGTGTTTAATAACATTATGTTTCTCTCTTTTCATGTTAACTTATTAATCATATGCATGAGAGTATTCAGAATACAAAATTTTCTTAATAGAGAAAATTTAAGAGCAAATTGATTTTTCATTAATATATACTATTTATATTTAGAATTCTGACTGAAGTAAATCTTTAAAGAAGCTTGGAAAGGTTTATCTCATATGTTTGCAAATAAGTTATCTTATGATGATAAATTTATAGATTTTGAAATAAATCAGCCTCTAATCATAAAAGCAACTTCTAGATAAACATGGTCAATTGAATACATGTGTTTATTTTTATTCTCTCTCAAAAACACACTAAAATAAAAGTCAACAATAAAAAAAGGCATAAACTCTGTAAGAACACGAAAGGAGATAGCAGATTTTTGGAAGCTGGAATGTTCGTAGATGAGTAATAACTGGCTTCATAAAGAAAGCTGAACTCCAACCAGTGTAGCTGCCTTCTACCTATTGCACCCATCTGGTACAACATCAGCCAATGCCTAGCAAATATCAGCCAATGGCTGTACAGATATTGATGGTTCCCAGGCAAGTGGTCAGCATGAACTCTGTAGGGAACCAGAGCTCTGTCTTGGGATGATCTTATTGTACTATATATGCCTTGATTTTTGAGCCTGGGAATAATAGAACATCATAGATGAAATATGTTATGCAAGCATATATTATGAATTATGTTTGATTACAGGAGTAGGATGATGGTGTCTAAGGAAGAACCTCAGTGGCTCTGTTAATTCAGCAAGGGTGACTATAGAAATAGAACAGCTGGAGCTACACTTCCCAGTATGGTAGCCACTAGGCACATGTGGCTTTTGAGCACTTGAAATGTGGCTCGTCTGAATTGAGATGTAATATAAGTATAAAGTTCATCCTGGTTTTCAAAGACAGAATAAAAAAAGAATGTGAAATATCTCATTAGTACTTTTGTATTCCTTATTAAAATGATATTTTGGATTATTGGTTAAACCATATATCTTATTAAAAATAATTTTTCCAGTTTTTTAATTTTCTAATGTATATTCTAGAAAATTTTAAATTACATATGTGGATCCCATTATTTTTCTTTAATTCAGTTCTGAATTAGAGGTATTGATCCCTAGGGATGGCTGATATGGTTCTCTGGTCTGTCTCTTATGGGGGTTATTAGAAAGAAGGAAGTCTAAATGGGGATGTCATCCATACTCTGTGATAGCTCTAAGTAACACTTAACGTACTGCAATATATACCTTTGGTGACCTGCAAAACTAATAGCATTATGAGTTGGGAGTCTGTTCAGTGAATAAAAGGGACTAAAGTACTCAATAGACCTCTTGCTAAAATTTTCTTGAATGTTATCTATCCATCATACCTCTTCAGCACAAACTTCTCCCCTGAATCTATACAACTTCCACACCTGATTACTGAATGCTATAAGAGAAAACCACACAGCTAAGCTGACTGAGAATGCAATAGAGTCATGGTTTGCCAACCTGGCCTTGGGTTCTCAAGCTGTTTAGTAATCTTTCTGTGTTTTCCTAATCATTTCTTTAACCTAGTCTTCCAAGAGGCCATTTAAAACCTCATTTACTCTTCTCATACCTTCTATCCTTGTTCTCAGCAGATGACCTTACTTCCTTCTTTACTGAGAAAACAGAATGCATCAGAGAGGAATGCCCTTTACTCTCAGTTACCATATCTACAGTCTTCCATTCACAATCATTCCTTTACTTCTGTCCAGTACTAGACATAGTGATTCTCTTCTCCTGTCTGAGGCTAATCTCTGTTTCTGCATTCTTGATCTTATTATCCCCTTAAGTTTCCTCAGAGGCCTCTTTTGGCAACTTCAGTTTCTTTCTTGTTTCATATTGGCTTCATCCCAACAGTACTTAAATATGCACTAATCTCTGCCATCTTAAAAAGTCCTCTCTTGACCGTTTGTCCTCCTATACCTACCATTAGGTCTTCCTCTTCTTAACAATTGAGCTTCTTGAAGAAATTGTCTACTCATTGTTTCGCATATCATCACTTTCTATTTACTTCTTAATTCACTGCAATAAAGCTTCTACCCCTGAGACTGCTTTTGCCAAAGTCAGGTATATGTCTAAGATCCAAGGGGACAATTTTTAGTCTTAATCATATTTAACCTCTCTATAGCATTTGATACTAGTAGTCATTTTGTCTTCTGTTAAATGCTTTTTTCCCTTGGTTTTTGTGATATTCTGCTCTTTGAGCTTTTCCTCTTAGTCTCATTTGTGACTACTCCTTTTCTGCTTACCCATTAAATACTGGTTTTCCTCAAGACTCTTGCCCTAGGTTGTCTTCTCACTTTACATATCCTCCATGGGTAATTCATGTGCTGCTGTGTTTTCAGTTGCTCTAAATACTATTTTCAGCCCAATCTCTAGGCCCTTCTGTCTGCTTGCTTCACATACCGCAGTACCTATGCTACTACTTCTGTTCTTCATACTTTATCTCTGTGAATAACAACTGTCAACCCCTCAGCCCAGGAAGAAAACCAGAGTCATCTACATTCCATCCACCTTGGTCCTTCCTCAGTTCCCATTGTCAGTTACTTACCATGTTCAGTTCATTTCATTACTTCACAGCTCTTAACTTCTATTTACCTGTCTACATTCCAAATAAAATACAAAATACCACTATAATATCTTATCTAATCTATTCCAATAATCTCCTAACTGGCAGCTCTTTCCTCAGTCTTGCTCCTGTACATAAAACCTGTGGTAGCTAGTTACCAAAGATGGCACCCCAATGAACCACATGTCCCCCAGGATTTATGCTCTTCTGTAGTCCCCTCCCATATTGAATCTGAGCTGACCCTGTCACTCACTTTAATGAAATGTGGCAGAATTGATGCTGTTCCAGCTCTGGACCTTAGCCTTAAAAATGCTTTATAGCTTCAACTTTTGCACCTAAAGTGCCTCATAGTAAGTCCAGCTACCCTGCTGGAGGACCACATGGAAAGAGAGTGCCTGAAACTAAATGGAGAGAGAAAGGTGCAGGCATCTTAGCATCCCAGGTGAATCCAGCCTTCCAGATGTCCTTGATAAGGTGTCATACTTATGAGAGGGCCATCTTTGATGTTTCAAATCAGGAAAATCCCCAGATTACTTCGGCCCCAGGCAGTATCAGATGGAGCTATAGAACTGTCTAATTGAGCCTGGTCAATACACAGAACAATGAGAGACAACAAGATGGTAGTTGTTGTAAACCACTAAACTTTGTGGTGGTTTATTTCTCAGTAGATAAAGTCTAAAGAAAGCCTCTGTCTGTTCTACTTAATACTCCAGTCTCTTCTCTGACAGCTCATCTTTGATGCTTTAAGGTCTACCTCCACTAAGCTGGTCGAAGTTCCTCAAATGCCCTCTGCTTTTTCTTCTAGGCTTTTTGCTTCCATTGTTAGAAACATTGTCTTCTTTAACTTATAACCATTCTCCTACCAAATTCCTATGCAACTTTTAGGTCTTTGCTTAGACATCCCTAAAATCCTGGATGACTAAGTTAACTGCATTGCTTAGGTACTCTTATAGTAGCTAATATACTTACTGGCAGAATAATGTTTGAGATTATAGAGTTGAGCAGTGTGATCTTTTGCAAGTTACTTATTCTCTCTAAGCCTCTGTTTCTTCATCAGTAAAATGAATATAACAATTACCTCATAGATTTGTTAGGAGAATGTAAGAGTACTCAAAAACCGTTAGCTGTTACTAATGTTATTAAAATATTATTATAAGTGTCTGTTTACCACTTTATGCCTAGAATCTAGCAAAGTACCTGGTATATAGTATGTGCTACATAAAATGTCAATGAGTGACTGAATGGATAAATGAATTCAGATCATTTGGATTTTATCATATCAATCCAAATAAAAGCCTAATTTCATGCCTATTTTTTATTTTTCTATTGTGAAATGTATATAATATAAATTCACCATTGTATCCATTTTGAAGTGTAGAATTCAGTGGCATTAATTACATTCTCAATGTCGTACAACCATCACCACTGTCTATTTCCAAAATTGTTTCATCACTCCAAACAGAACTTCTGTTTCATTAATAAATTCCCATCCCCTCCCACCAAAGTCTAGTAAACCTCTAATCTACTTTCTCTATGAATTTGCCTATTTTAGATTCTCATGTTAAGTGAAATCATACACTATTTGTCCTTTTGTGTCTAGGTTATTTCTCTTAGCATGATGTCTTCAAGGTTCATTCATGTTGCAGCCTGTATCAAAATTTCCTTCCTTTTTAAGGCTGAATATTCCATTGTATGTACATACCACATTTTGTTTATTCATACATCCTTTGTTGGACACTTGAGTTGTTTCTGCCTTTTGGCTATTGTGAATAATGTTGCTATGAACGTGGGTATACAAATGTCTGTTTAAATCCCTGGTTTGAATTCTTTTGGGTATGTACCCAGAAGTGGAATTGCTGGATCATATGATAGTTCTGTTTTTAATTTTTTGAGGAACCATCATATTGTTTTCCATAGCAGCTGTACCATTTTACAGCAGCAATGCACATGTTCCAATTTCTGCATATCCTTGCTAACCCTTGTAATTTTCTGTTTTTTTTTTTTTTTTTTAATAATAGCCATTCTAATGGGTAGGAAGTGGCAGCTCATTGTGATTTTGGTTTGCATCTCCTTTAGTGAGATGCAGATGATTAGTGATGGTGAGCATCTTTTCATATACCTGTTGGCCATTTGTATATCTTCTTTGCAGAAATGTCTGTTTAAATCCTGTGCCCATTTTAAAAATCAGGTTGTTTGGTTTTTGTTGTTGAGTTGTAGGAATTCTTTATATATTCTGGATACTAAGTCTTTATCAGATACATGATTTGCAGATATCTTCTCCCATTCTGCAGGTTGCCTTTTTACTCTGCTAATAGTGTCTTTTTTTTTTCATTTCTTTTTTTTTTTATTTCAGCATATTATGGGGGTACAGATGTTTAGGTTATATATGTTGCCCTTGCCTCCCCACTCCCCCCCAAGTCCGAGTTCCAAGTGTGCCCATCCCTTGGATGGTGCACATTGCACCCTTTGTGTATGCAAATACCCGTCCCCTCCTTCCCCCTCCCCCCTGCCCAACATCCAATAGATGTTATTCTTTTATGTACACTTACATGTTGATCAGTTAATACCAATTTGATGGTGAGTACATGTGGTGCTTGTTTTTCCATTCTTGGGATACTTCACTTAGTAGAATGCATTCCAACTCTATCCAGGAGTATACAAGAGGTGCTATAATAATGTCTTTTGATATACAAAAGTTTTTAATTTTGATGAAGTCCAATTTATTTTTTTTGTTGTCTGTGCTTTTGATATCATAGCCAAGGAATCATTGCTAAATTTAGTGTCATGAAGATTTCCCTGTTTTTTGTAGTTTTAGGTCTTATGTTTAGGTCTTTGATCCATTTTGAGTTAATTTTTGTATATGGTGTAAGATAAGGATCTAACTTCATTCTTTTGCATGTGGTCATTATCTGTAGCTTTTTAAAAAAAATTTTTGTTGTGTATATTTATGGTATACTTGTAGCTTTGTAGTAGATTTTGAAATGGAATGTGTGAGTCCTCCAATTTTGATGTTCTTTTTCAAGATTGTTTTTGCACTTCTAGATCCCTTGGAATTTCATATGAATTTTGGAATGGACTTTTCTATATCTGCAAAAAATGATGTTGGGATTTTGTACTGAATCTGTGTATTGCTTTGGGGAGTCTTATTATATTAACAATATTAAGTCTTCCAACTCATGAACATGGGATATCTTTCCATTTATTTATGTTTTCTTTAATTTCTTTCAGTGATGTTTTGTAGTTTTCAGTGTACAAGTCTTATACCACCTTGGCTAAATTCATACCCAAGTATTATATTCTTTTAAAACAAATATTAATTATGGTAAAATATATATAACATTTAGCATCCTAACCATATTTAAGTGTATAGTTCAGTATTAAGTACATTCATAGTGTTGTACAACCAATCTCTAATACTCTTTTCATCTGGCAAAACAAACTATACCCATTAAAGAACAACTCCTCATTTTCTGTGTCCCTGGCCTGTGGCAGCCACCTTTGTACTTTCTGTCTCTAAGCATTTCACTACTCTAATTACCTTATACAAGTGGGATCATACAATATTTGTCTTTTTGTGACTGGCTTATTTCACTTAGCATAACTTACCTCAAGATTCATCTGTGTAGTAGCATGTGTCAGAATTTTATTCTTTTAAAGCTGAATAATGTTCCATTGTTTATGTATCATATTTTGTTTATATTTTCATCTATCAGCAAACACTTGAGCTGTTTTTTACCTTTCAGCTCTTCTGAATAATCCTGCCGTGAGCATGGATGTACATATGTATTGGTTTGCTAGGAATGCCATAACAAAATGACACAGTCTGGGTGGCTTAAACAACAGTAATTTATTTTCTCACAGTTCTAGAAGATAAATGTCCAAGATTAAGGCATTGGCAGGGTTGTTTTTTCCTTAGACCTCTCTCCTTGGCTTGCAAATGGCCAGCTTCTCACTGTGTGGCCTCTCTGTGTGTGCACATCCCTGTTGTCTCTTCCTGTTCTTATAAGGGCCCTACCCATATTGGATTAGGTCCCACCCATATGGCCTCATTTAACCTTAATTAAAGGTTTTAAAATGTGCTGTCTTCAAATATATTCATATTCTAAGGTATACTGGGGGGTTAGGACTTCAACATATGACTTTCAGTGGGGGGCACAATTCAGTCTATAACAATGAATATCTGTGCAAGACTCTGCCTTTAGTTTTTTTGTATATGTACCGAGAAGTAGAATTGCTGGATCATATATAATAGTAATTTAATTATTATTTTTTTGAGGAAGCACTATATTGTTATCTGTAGCAGCTATACCATTTTACATTCCCACCAACAGTGCACAGGGTTCTAGTTTCTCCACATCCTTTCCAACACTTGTTATTTTCTGTTTTTTTTTTTTATAATAACGATCCTAATGGCTGTATGTTATTTTACTCTTTTTAATAGTATTGTAAATGAAATTGTGTTCTTCTTTCTTGGATTGTTCATCGCTAATGTATAGAAATACAACTGATTTTTTCTGTGTTGATTTTGTATCCTGTAACTTTGCAGAATTTGTTTAACAGTTTTTATGTGGATTCTTTAGAGTTTTTCACATACATGATCATGTCATCTGTGAATAGAGATAATGTTACTTCTTCCTTTCCAATTTGAATATATTTTATTTTCTTTTTCTTCCCTAACTGCTCTGGCTAGTGCTTCCAGTACTATGTTGAATAGAAGTGACAAAAGTAGGAACTCTTGTCTTGTTCCTGATCTTAAGGGAAATCAAGCCTATTTTTTCTATAAAGTAAAATTTTCCATATATGGAGAATAGTCTTTCATATTTGAGATACGCTTCTCATCAGCTTGATTTGAATGAGGAAACACAAGAGCTTATTAAGCACAAGAAGAAAAAGTATGGGATGGAAAGAGTGGGATGAAGCTGTTAGGTAGGTAAGGGAGAACATCACCAGGCTTGACAAGATGTTTGAAACAGAGGTGGGGTCCGGAACATCCTAGAATCACCCCACCACTAGGAGGCAGTCACTAGCTGTCTCAGGGCTAGATCCTGAAAGTATGAGCATGATTCTGCAAGTTATTAGCAACTATAATGGACGTAGAATATGACGTATTTTTATGAAATAGGAATAAACATAAAATAGAAAATAAGTATAATTTATAAAAGTTTTCTGTGTGTTTGGCTTTATTGATATTGGGCCCATGTTGATTTAACATCCACACTTTAAGAGTTAAAGAAGGTGCTATTAATGATCCTGCCTGAAAAGCAGGTGTAAACTGACTGTCCCAAGCAAACTGGGACATAGGTTATCCTATTCATAGACTTCTTCATGTTCATAGATGGCAACTGTAGTCTGCATTTAATCTTGGGAATGTTTAGGCATGATGGCATATTAATTTCTGTGGAGAATAAACTAGTAAAACAGTCTAGAGATGGATTCATAAGGTTGGGAAATTTAATGTAAATAGCTTCGGTTTACACATGAATATAGATAATAAAGGATAATTTACGAGCAATGTAGAGATCTCTGCTGCTGTTACCTCTACTATTACATATAACTAAATTTATGCTCAAAGCTGGACTACCCTTTAGGCAACTTCTTTGCTTATTAGATTGAGTCAGAGTAATCTGTATGGTAATGCAGCTTTCTGCGATGATTGATGATGAGTTTATAGCTCAATTTTGCTTACTGTTATTTTCTGAAAGTTTATAATAGCATCTGTGAATCAGTTGACTCATCTGTATGTAAGTGAATCTGTATTCTGTAAGTAGTATGTCTGTCTTTTATAATAGCCTTTTTCATGGAAGAATGTATATGTTATTTACAGGGATGTAATCTTTTATAGCAACTTAAAAGTTTAAGAATTTCTGTCATAACATATTAGTCAACTCTCATGACTCTGTTGTCCATACATAACCTTTCTTAAATCTTAAAAATAATTGGTTTATATTTTTCACTTCTGCCACCCACATGGTAAGAATAAAGCTTTCCATAGTTTTGTTATTTGAACGTAAAGTAATAATCTTTTTTTTGCCTCTTTGCTGGCTCTTCTGGTCCTCTAACCTGTGGGTGTTGCCCAAGGCCATGTCATCTACCTCTTACCTCCTCTATATTCATTCTCTCCATGAATTCTTTCATTCTGGTGATGAGAGATTCAGCTATTACTTACGTGTTGACTTTTAAAGCTATCTGTTCAAATTGATCATCTCAATGCTCATTTTCCCAACTATCTGAGGTCATTTACATTGATTTTTCTCTCCATAAGTCTGTCAAGCCTGTTTTTTCTATAAAGTAAAATTTGCCATATATGGAGAATAGTCTTTCATATTTGGGATACACTTCTCATTAGCTTGATTTGGATGAGGAAACACAAGAGCTTATTAAGCACAAGAAGAAAAAGTATGGGATGGGAAGAGTGGGATGAAGCTGATAGGTAGGTAAGGGAGAACATCACCAGGCTTGACAAGATGTTTGAAACAGAGGTGGGGTCAGGAACATCCAAGAAGTAATCCCCAACCTTTTTGGCACCAGGGACCAGTTTTATGGAAGACAAATTTTCCACGGATGGGGGTAAGGGGGAGGAGTGGGTGTGGAGCTCAGGCAGTGAAGTGAGCGATGGGGAGCTGCTTGCCCCTGCTCACTTCCTGCTGTGTGGCCCCCAAGTTCCTAAGTTTCATGGAAGACAATTTTTCCATGGATGGGGGCCGGGTGGTGGTGGCAGAGCTCTACAGCCCAGTCCCTAACAGGTCCCGGACCGGTACCAGTCCGCAGCCCGGGGTTTGGGACTACAGCTATATATTACTATCAGTCTTATCATCCTAAGTAATTAATCTTTACTACTTTCTCTAGGAGATTATAGGGGCTTCATTTTGTCCATTGCTTTAAGTCCAGGCTCCTATGCCTTTTAAGGCTTTTCATCATCTAATTCCACGGTATTTCTCTCACTGGACTCTCCCAGGATCTAACCTTGCCGTTCCCCAGTCCCCTTGGCAGTTAGTATGGTCTCCCTCTTGTCATGGTGAACACACCTTGCTGATGCTGTTCAGTTAATTCTGGAATGCACAACCATCTTATCCTGAGCCTTTCCTGACTACCCCAGGATCCTAAGTCTATTGTGTGATTATGAATATTTGTTTCACAAGTGTTCAGAAAGTGAGTGACATTTAGTTCCTTAATTGTTTCTCTTGTTTTGTTTTCCTCACTTACCTGTAAGTTCCATGAAGGTCAACAGACCTATGTTATATCTCTTTGTGCTTCAGTGTAATTAAATGCTAGACACATAGTAGGGGTTTGCTGATAAATTATTTTATCATAAACATACCATAATCTTCCAATATGTACCTAAACCATACCGTTTTTATGGTTTGATTTAATTTAATTTAATTGTGTTTTTGGTCAATTATAAGTTGTCCTAATTCAAATCCTCATCTTTAGGGACCCAAACCTTATAAAACAGTGGTTCTCAGTTTCAAGGAACTGAACATCCCCCTTTTAAAAAAATAAATACTGTCTAACATCCACTTTATTATCCTGAAAAAAATATGTAGACAATACAGCCTATTTATACATCTAATATAAAAAGACAATATAATGCCTAAAATTATATTAAGATGCAATAAAGGAAACTGATTTATAATAAAATATTAGATATTTCAATATGTAAATGCTTAGGTATGACTACACTGGAAGTCCTGATGAAGTAGTCAGATGCTTGTACTTGTATACAAAGTCACTGTGAAGTAGACAACCATGTCTGCAAACTGATTGAGGTGAGTTATCTTAATGTTTAAAATATCATGAGCGGTGTTTCTTTTTTGTTTGTTTTTTTTTAAGACAGAGTCTCACTGTGTTGCCCTGGCTAGAGTGAGTGCCATGGCGTTAGCCTAGCTCACAGCAACCTCAAACTGCTGGGCTCAAGCGCTCCTACTGCCTCAGCCTCCCGAGTAGCTGGGACTACAGGCATGCGCCACCATGCCCGGCTAATTTTTTCTATATATTTTTAGTTGTCCAGATAATTTCTATTTTTTTTTAGTAGAGACAGGGTCTCGCTCTTGCTCAGGCTGGTCTTGAACTTTTGAGCTCAAACAATCCGCCCGCCTCGGCCTCCCAGAGTGCTAGGATTACAGGTGTGAGCCACCGTGCCCGGCCTTGGTGTTTCTTTTGATAGCGTGATTTTCTGAAATAACGAACAACTCTTGACAAAGTTCCAAACTTTGCATTCCTGAAAAATTCAGTACCTGTCAATACTATGTGAGAATATATTATGTTCATATGTAATATGGTGTTAGAGTCTAGGCTCACATAATTATAAACAAATTTTTCCTTTATGTGCGACTATCCATCAGGAGTTGAAAGTATGAGAAAATTCTTTGTTCTGTGTAACTGTCCTACTTCCTGCCCACTTGCTTCCTGCCCACTAAATATCAGTAGTACCGTACCCACCCCAATAATTACAGTAACCAGAAATGCCCCCACCAAATTTCCAATACAATTTCAAAATTTTTGAATTTCTACAAATTAAAAAAACTCTTAGGGGATGCTACCCCATTGAGAATAATGTTAAAAATGATTTGGGGCCTGGCTTGGTGGCTCACGCCTATAATCCCAGCATTTTGGGAGGCTAAGATATGAGGATCACTTGAGGCCAGGAGTTCAAAACCAGGTTGGGCAACATAGCAAGACCCTGTCTCTACAAAAAAAATTTAAAAATTAGCTGAGCATGGTGGTGAGCACCTGTAGTCCTAGCTGCTCAGGAGGCTGAGGCAGGAGGATCACTTGAACCTAGCAGTTCAATGTTGCGGTGAGCTATGATGATGCCACTGCACTTCTGCCTGGGCAACAGAGTGAGACCCTTTCTCTTAAAAAAAAATTTTTTTTTTATTTTCAAATAAAATCAGCACTTCCCCAATTGTGTTTTGTGATAAACTAGTTTTAGACATGTTAACAGAATACCCATGAGAGGGAAAATATTCTAAGGTCAAAGTAAAATAGTTTTTTTTCCCCCTTAAACTGCATGAGTTTTTATAGCCTTTAATATATGAATGGACATTGTCAGTCTACTAGAGGAAGATGGCATTATTTTCTCCAAATTATTCCATTGTGGAATCCTTTGGAAATTACTAAATTCAATTGTTTAAAAATATAGCCTCTTTAGGCCAGGCATGGCGGCTTATGTTTGTAATCCTAGCACTCTGGGAGGCTAAGAAAGGAGGACTGCTTGACCCCAGGAGTTGGAGGTTGCAGTGAGCTATGATGATGCTGCTGTACTCTAGCCCAGGTGACAGAGCAAGACTCTGTCTCAAAAAACAAAAAAGAAAAAAAAAATAGCCCCTTTAGCCATATTAGATTCTGTGGGTTGCACTTTGAAGATAAAGACAAGAATGTCTGTAATATGCTCTATTTATAGTAGGATTTAGGCAGCCCTTATCCACCTAGAAAACTTTGAGTTGTGTATGTCTGCTACATGTAAGCACTTCTATTCCACCAGAATGTTATGGAACAATTCAGTCCTGAGCTGTGAAATTTAATAAACATAGGAAAAGTTATGAAAAAAATTATGAAAAACTATTACTGCACCACAATGTCTAATATCAACCTACAAGTGGCAGGAATATGGAGTGGCCAAAATTGGAGTGGCCAAAATAGGTCAACACCAGGTCTCCTGTGTCGATTATACTGGTCTGAAATCTGGCATAGATTATTAAAAGTTTTTCTTTGTTAATAGCTCAAAAAATTTCATAAAGGGGTTACATGCAAATTAGAGGAGACAGCATTCATTGCAAAATAATATGAATGTATCTCTAAAAAGATACCAAACTGGACAAAGAAATAAGTTAGATTCCTTGGAAAATTCTGAAGCAAAATTGAAGCCCAAATGGAAAAGTTGAAGAGAATGAAATGCACAAAAGAATAAATTATGTGGGAATTGTTACTTCTTGCTCAAGTGAAGTCTAGAAGTTTATTACAGAAGTTTTCAAAGAAGCTGTACTTGAAGAGAACAGGTGATTCTGTGTTTTGGCTGAAAAACATTGCAGTTTTATAAATTATATACATTATTATCACACAAGTGTGCAATACAGAATTACTTAATTTTAAAGTGCCTAGGTGGTATAAAATCTGTGGTGATGGTACCAAAATATCAGAGAAAATAATGAACATGATAAAAGAAATAAAGACTCCAGTCTCTATCTCAAAATCTGGAACACCTCAGCTTTTATCAGTAATAGAAGCAATGTGGTTAGATCAAAAAATGGACTACACACTTGAGTCCACCCTGCCTCTCCATTAAAATGCCCCTAGCCCCTTTAGTCAGAACATATCCCAGCCCTTTGATTGATATGTTGAACAGAATATTAACAGTTCCAGAGAGTTGAAACAGGATAAATAATCCATAAATACTACAAATGGTCCTAGGTGACAGCAATTGGTTTCTGTTGTAAGTAGACTGAACACAATGAAAAAGAAAACTGAAAACTATTTTTACACATACTGCTGACAAGATCTTACTTACTTTTATATAGGGAGACATCATCATCACACTTTCTCTGAGGAAAAAGGTGACTGACTTTGTGGAGAACTTTGACACCAAAGCATAGTGCTTACCATGATCATATACAAATTTGATGGAAGAAAATGAAAAGGAAAGTGTCTACAGCAACTCCATGCCCTGCATCCCTAAGAAGCGTTAACATGGTGAATTTATTTGAGAAAAGTAGGGTTGTTTCCCTCACTGAATTATCTGGAATGTTTGTCAATAAGAGCAGCTGCAGATATGATAGTAGATATTTCTGAAGGTGCTTGTACTTTTAAAGCATCAGTATCCAAACTAAAAATCATATCTCCTAATGATATGCACGTAGCAAAACTACCTAAGTGGAGAAAACCTCTGGTTTGCTACTGTGAAATTCTGATTATCAATGGCAAATGATCCACAACACCAGTAATATGGTGGAAAAGAAATCTTTGAAGTTTATCAAGATCAAATCCAGGTAAAGCAGTGTAAGTGTGAACATTTCAGGCTGTTGGTCCTAGGATTTTTTTTTTTTTAATTCAGGATATTATGGGGGTACAAACATTTTGGTTACATGAAATGCATTTGCCTCACCCATGCCAGGGCTATAAGCATGTCCTTCCCCCATACAGTGTGCCCAGTCTCCATTAGCTGTGGGTTTACCCACCCCACCCGCGCTACCCTCTATCCCCCTACCCTCTCTACCTGACAGGCACCCAGTGAGTATTGCTACCATATGAGCACCTTAGTGTTGATCAATTAGTACCAGTTTGATGGTGAGTACATGTGGTACATGTTTTTCCATCCTTGTGATACTCCACTTCGAAGGATGGGCTCAATCTCTATCCAGGATAACATCACAGGTGCCAGATCACCATTGTTTTTTGTGGCTGAGTAGAACTTCATGGTATACATATACCATATTTTTATGAATCCGCTCATGTATTGATGGGCGTTTAGGTTGTTTCCACATCTTTGCAATTGTGAATTGTACTGCTCTAAACATTCGAGTGCAGATGTCTTTATTATAGAATGTCTTTTTTTCCCTTAGATAGTCGCCTAGTAATGGGATTGCTGGGTCAAATTTTATTTCTGTTTTTAGCTCTTTGAGGTATCTCCAAATTACTTTCCACAGGGGTTGTACTAATTTGCAGTCCCACCAGCAGTGTAAGAGTGTTCCAATCTCTCCACATCCACGCCAGCATTTGTTATTTTGGGACTTTTTGATAGAGGCCATTCTCACTGGAGTTAGGTGATACCTCATTGTACTTTTGATTTGCATTTCCCTAATGATTAGAGAAGTTGAGCACTTTTTAATGTTTGCTGGCCATTAGTTTGTCTTTTTTTGAAAAATTTCTGTTCATGTCCTTTGTCCATTTATTGATGGGGTTGTTTAATTTTTTCTTGTTGATTTTCTTAAGTTCTGTATAGATTCTTGTTAGCTCTTTCCTTCTGGGTTTAGCAAATTCATAGCTTGTCTCCCCTAGGATAGCAAAGTAGGTGACTCTACCAAGTGTTAATGACAGGACTATGTTATTACTACTCCAGGACCCACAAAGGGAAGTACAAGATTTGAATTATCTTAAATGCAATTGTCAGGGAGCATCACCTGTTTTGAGGCGAGATGCTCCAGCCAGGAAGGGAACTGCAAGTATGTTTATTTAAATGGCTAATTGCTGCTCTCACTGTTTAAGAGTTGAGGTATCTTTGTTTTCTTAAGGCAAAACAGATAATCCCAAAGGGAGACAGGATGATGGATAGGAAGGTGCCCATGTTGTTAAAAGAATCTTCCAAAACCCTCATTCTGTCTGGTCAGGACCAGCACTGGAGATGAAGACCTGGCACGGTGTCCCATTACGCTAGATGATTCGGAACCCTTTCTCTCACACTAAGGAAGTAATTTGCTTACCTACCCTTGGACTAAAGGGAACAAGTGGTGAGTCACAGTGGACAGTTTACAATTACACACAGAAACCTGACAATTTATAGTGAAACGTTGCTTGAAAAAGCAGTCTTTGTCCCTCCCTCAGTAACAGAATTCCTCCACTTAAGGAGAACCACAAGAATTCTGTTTGCATTTGTCAGATTATAAAGTGAATGGCATACTACTGATATTTAATTGCTACATATAAAATTGGAAGAAAAAATTTCAGAAAGAGAGGAAGAAGATAAATTACTTGAATGGTATCATTTATCACTTAAAAAGGCAAGTACATAAATATTCTGTTGTCATGCAGTCTGCCTTATATTTTCTCCCAGGTTAACTAAGGTACAAAAGTAAAGAGGAACAAGAAATAAATGCTAGTTACCATAAAAATCCCTGCATCTCTATAAATCCAAGTTGGGCTCCTGACTAAAATGTAGTCAAATGATTTTAGGGTATTTCTCGCAATATTGATACGTAAGTATTCACTTCCAAATAAAAAGGGAAAAGTTTTAGGTTTTCTTCCCTCCCCCATGAGGAAATTCTAATAAAGTGATAAACCTGAGGTTTAGAGTTTTGCTTGGGTCTTTTTTATTTGTTGAAAATTTTAGTGAAAGACATGTTTATATCAGCTGTGTTCATATTATGTCTAGAAAGCAACCTGTTTTGGGAAATTTAATCTCAAAGCTGTTGCTTCAAAATGAAAAAAATCAAATAAAAGTATATGTAGCCCCTTTAATATGATGCTAACATAAATATTAAAGTGCCTGAATTTTTAAACTGTAAAGCATAAATTGTTCTCATTTAAGCTAGTCTGTCTTTTTCCCCTTGGGTATCCTAGACTCTGGAGCTAGTAGGATTGAGTTCTTAGGGCAAGGCAACCTGAGAAGTACTCTTAGGACTGCAAGGCAATGGATCTAACCCTTATTAAATGTCCAGATGTTCTAGGCACTAAGATAGATTCTTTATATTTAATTTGCTTAATCCATATATGAGTTTAGATATTTTTATTCTTCTTTTACTAATAACAGAAATTGAAATCGACAGAAGTTAAATAACTTGTCCAAAATCATTCAACTGTTAAGTACTTGAACTTAGATATTAATCATAGTAAATCTGATACAAAACCAGTTATTTTACAGTTTTGCATAGTGTAAAAAGCAGTGTTGATGCAAATTGTTTCTATTTATCAAAAGGTAAAACACATTTTTTTAACTGGGTAGGTGATTTTTTGAAAGTGACTATACATCCCATTCCCAAGTTTTGTTAATTTTGGCATTCTCTTTCACTCATTGTAGAACCAGTATTTCTGTAGTGGCCTGCAAATCCCTACTTAAGCCCTACCCCACCCCTCTCTCATATTGTCTCTCTAACCTCCTCTTCTACTATTTTTCTTCTTGATCATTATGCTCCAGCCACTCTGTCATTCTTGTTGTTTCTCGACTATATGAGGCACACTTCTGCCTCAGGCCTGTTGCACTGGCTGTCCTCTCTGTCTGGAGTGTTCTTCCTCCAGATATCCACAGACCTATCTTTTCTCTTCAAGTCTTTGCTCAGATGTCATCTTCTCAGCAAGGGCCACCCTGAAAACCCTACTTTAAAATTGCTGCATCCCCTACTTCGATGCTGTATCTTGCTGTATTTTTTCAATAGCACTTATCACTTTCCAATAGACTATACAATTTATTTATTTTTATTATCTGCCTACTCCATCCCCACTAGACTGTAAACTCCATAGGGATTTTTATCTGTTTTATTTACTGATGCAACCCCAGTGCTTAGAACAGTGCCATGCACAGAGTAAGTGCTTAATAAATTTTTTTTGAATGAGTGAGCTCTTCTTCATTTCTTCAGAGGTTTTCTGATGTCTACAAGCAAGTAGATAGTAGAATCCCTTAGTGCTTTATCATTGGATGGTGGCCCTGGTAGATAGTGGATAGATTCTTGTTTATATAAGTGACAATACAGTCAGTCCATTTTGAATAGAGTGACTTCACTATGGTGATTTTTGAATTAACAGATAGAAAAGATAAGCGTTGATTTTTCTGTTTCAGCTTGGCTATTTTTAGATTTTGGGGAAAATTTTTTCTTTTCATTCCAGAGACTTTTAGACATAAACTAAACTGGAGAAATATTATAATGAATCCTCATATACCCATTGTGCAGCTTCAATAGTTATCAACACATGGCTGTCCTTACTCATTCTTGCTCATGGCCCTGTCCCCAAGATTATTTTGAAGCAAAATACTATGATAGGAAGATAACACATCATTTCATTTGTAAATTAGCTGAAAGGTTTTTGATAGAGTTGAATATTATTAAAACTCTTAACATTGCAGCTCATGATTTGTTTCAAAATATAATTAAATCCCTGCTAAAGCAAGTCACTCATATTCTAGAATTTTACTATGTATTTTTTTCCATCTAAGATCTGAACCAATTTTCCAGTTTACATTTGATTTAAATGTGATTTCTTCCCTTTCGGCTATAAGGCTCAATGTATTTTTTTTTTCCTTTTGGTCTCACTATGTTGCCCATTGTGTACTCTAATTGGGCTCAAGCCATCCTCCTGCCTCAGCCTCCCGAGTAGCTGTCAATGTATTTTTTAAAAAAACTTCCCCTGAGGTATCTGCTTTTCATACAGACAGCCTTTTATGTAAAGTGATTGGATACTTAAAAAGAAGAGCCATTTGTTTTTAGGGTAGTAGGATTATGGGTAATATCTAATTTTTCCAAAATTGGACTATCTTTACTATTAAAAGTAAAAAGCATTTTGTAATTGAGGGCTCTCTACTTATCTTTGGAATATGAGATGACCAAAGCAGTGATACATGAGAAGGGTCAATTTTGTTGTGCAAACGGCTAAAGAAGAGTTGGATAAAACACTTTGTTCAGAGCAAATGAGCTGCGATTTTTATCTGAAAGGCTATTGCTTATTTTTCAAGGCTAAATTCTCTCTCTGCTATGGGGTTACTTCAGGTAGTCTCAAAGCATGACCAAAGTCAAAGTGTTTAATTTGCTGAAAATTGTTACAGGCTCCTATAACCTGTAAGTATTTTTTTGGATTGGGGAGGGAAAGGGAAGCAAGCAATTTATATGACTATCACAAATTGTGCATTATTAAAACAAGTTATTTTAAAACTAATAAAAATGCCCTAAATAAGAGAATACATCTTAAACGTGAATTTTAATATCTTATTAGACGATTGAATTTAGTCTTAATTGTTTTCTTTGCTTACTAGTTGTGAAGGTGTAATAAAAAAATTGACCATTTGCTGTTACGAAATTATATAGTCCATGTTAAGGAACCTATTCTGCTTAGAAACATTTGAAAGTTTTAAGTGCTGACTAGGAAATTTTAAAATGTTATATTATCTTAAAAAGATTTTCTTGACAGACAAATCAGCATCTCTGCCAGTTTTTGCATCATTATTTTTGGCAGGATAATTAGCTGTAATGCCAGGATTCAGATACATGGTAGTTGGAGTTATAGATGATCCAAAAATTCATTCTCAAACTGTGATATATCTCATACCCATAGGAAGTAGGGTGTAGATTACAAATAACTAGGTGTATATGTTTTTAAAGCTACCCAAATAAAAATAAGTGGTTTCTAATAAAGGGATGAGAGCTTTTGAACTAATATAGCTTTGATTATTTATTTCAAGTTAACAAAACATTCAAAGCCTTAGCACTCTGTCAGGCTTTTGGCAGTACGTAATGGTAGATACACAGTACAGTAATGCTCAGCATTTCTTGAAGGGAAAGGCGTAACTTTGGACCATTTCTGACATATACGTTCTTTACCCATGAGGGAGTAGTTGAAGTTACATCAGAAAGGGGTTAATTGATGGAATGAGGATTTCTGAGGAGGTGGTTGGTAAGACCATCTTAAATGGTTGTGCGTAAGGATGTTCGGCCAAGTGGGTGAGGAGGGACTGAAATCTGGTGCTTTGTCTGCTGAGCTTGTGCCCTCGTGCAGATTGTATACCTAGAGGAGATGCTTTTCTCTTACACAGTGTAACCGCATGAGCTATCAGAGGCTCTGGTGGGCAGAGATGAGTTTTCCGGAAGGCCACAAGTGATTCCTATTCCTTAATGACAGGAATGTGGAAAGGAAAATCTAAACAGACTCCTTCAAACATTTGTTCAGTATTTTATTCAGGGTAGGAATATATTAACTTTCTAGTAAAAAAAATTGCATACCTCTTTATGTTCATAATAAAAGTTTTACTGTTGAATATAACATAGCTTAACATTTTAACTTGTATTAAAAAATTCATTGTGTTCCTATCACTTAAAATTAGGTAGCATTATGTATTTCATGCTCATTAAGGATTTGAGGTAGTAGCTCATGCTTGATCTGACTCCTCCCTACCTTTCTGAAGTCTCTTTGTATAGGGACTACAATGGAGAAATTTTGTAAAATTTTGTAATGAATATTTTGTACATAAAGTTATGTTTAGCTACAATTTCCCATTTTTCCTATGTATGGCGACTTTTGGGACACACTGTATTTCAGCCACAGAGAAGTCTTTTTTTTCTGTTCTTCAAAGGCAAAGCTTGTTTCAGTTTCGGGGACTGGTTATTCCCTCTGCTCAGAATGTTCTGTTCTCCACACTGCCCTATCTTTGCATGGTTGGTTCTTTTTTACCCTTTAAGTCTTTTGTGCCTCAGTGTGGCTTTTCCTTACTTTCAATCTATATTAGCAGCCTCTTCAGCCCCAGTCTTCTCTACCATATCACCCTGGTTTTTTTAAAAAATAATATTTATTACTATATAACATCTTCCTTTATATATTTAGTATCTGATCCTCCTAGAATATAAATCCCCCAAGAGCAGAGACCTTGTTTGTCTTGTTTACCACTGTGTCCTTTGTTTCCCAGAACAGTACCTGGCACATAATTGGTACTCAATAATGTTGTTGAATAAATTATTAAAGTCAGAAGTCTTGTTCAAAATATGTTTTCAAGTTATTTTTCTGGTTTTTATATTGGTAACATGCTTCTCATTTTTCTATATTTTGTCCTATAATCAGCTTTCTTGTGCTGTTTTCTGAACCAGGGAGCTTCCTGTGAGGCATATTAAAGGTTTCAAGTTTAAATTAAAAAAGATAAATTACTTGTTCCTGGTAAATAGCACCATGCAATGCATGGTTTAATTTCAAATTTTCTGCAGATTGTGACAGTCAGTTTCAAGTGCCTGCTAGCCATCTGGATCAGGATTGGTGGTGTAACCTTCAATGGCACTGTACAATCTAGTAAGTAGATACAATTTGCAAAAATATTTGATGGAGATAGGTTGGTGTTGGCAAGAAGTATTTTAAATTTTTTTTGTCAAATGCTGTCAACTTTGGGGGCTTAGGGACCATTTGCACATTTGCCCAGTTATGAAGCGGTTGCATTAAATGGTCCCTTATTATCAGTTTATTCCAGTGATGGTATAGTGCCTCTTGAAGACTGGCACTCAGGCAGCTATTTAATATTTGGTCCGTCCACCCTTTAATCCAGCTCTGGGAAATGGATAGGAATGGTTAGAGGTCAGTTTAAGTGTGGTAGCAAGAATGTGACAAGTTCTTGGCTGATGCTTTTTTTTTTTTAAATCAGTGAATTAGGAGGCAAAGGTCATTTGCTGAGACTAAGGGGAGAAATAGCAGGATGGGAGGTTTGAGGAAAGTAATGAAGAGTGGGAGGGAACTGACTAGGGAAGTGAAGAAGAATTATTGGGTAGAGCTGAGGAGCAAACTGAGATAGGTAACTATGCATTTTCAATGGTACCAATCTGTTCTTTTCCGTGAACAACTGGAATGGTAAATAAGTAAATAGTAATAAGTAAATAGTAAATTTCTTTCTTTATTTTTTGAGTTCTCTAGTGTATATTTGACAGTTGAAATAAAAAAGAATACCATCTAATGGTGTTTTCAATGTATGTGTAGATGTAATATATGAGATAACTACAACATAAAGGGGTAGAATAAAAGGACATATACGATGGTAATGTAGTCTACTTGAATTGTTAAAATAGTGATTCTAAGAAGACTATTAAAAGTTAAGTTTATTGTAATCCCTAGAGCAACCATTAAAAAAGATACAAAGATGTATAATAGTAACATAATAGATAAATTAAAATGGAATATTAAAAATATTCTAATTATCAAAAAGGCTGGAAATGGGAAACAGGAAAACAGAGGAGACAAACAGAAAACAATAAAATGGTAGTCCTAAATCCAAACACATCAATCGATATATAAAAAAAGTAAATGGTCTAAATACAATAATAAAAAGACAGCAATTGTCAGATTCAATAATCATAAAAGAAGAACCTGTTATATCTGTCTATGGGAAACTCTATAATGATACAAGGAGGATAAAAGAAAAGGATGGAAAAAGATATGCCATGTAAATACTAATCAAAAGATACTTGAAGTAGCTGTATTAATATCAGAAAAAATAGACTTCAGAGCAAGGAAAATTGCTAGGGACATTACATGATAAAGGGGTCTATTCTCCAAGAACACTTACCATTTTTAAATATCTATGTACCTAAAAACAGAGCTTCAAAATACATGAAATTGGTAGAGCTGAAAGGAAAACTGGAAAAATCCAGTTGAAAATGCAGATTTCCACACTCCTCTCAGTAAATGATAAAGAAGAGAGAAAATCAATGATTCACTAATACCATCAACCAACTGGATCTAGCTGAACTTAGAGAACACACCACTCAACAGAGTAAAATACATATTCTATTCAAATGTTCGTGAAACATATACCAAGATCAGAGGTCATCAAACATTGTGTGTAAAGGGCCAGATAGTAAATATTCTAGGCATTGTAAGCCAAATGGTCTCTGTCACAACTACTCAGTTCTGTTATTGTAGTGCAAAAGCAACCTTGGAAAATTCGTAGATAAATGAGTATGGCTATGTTCCAATAAGTTTATTTATGGACACTGAAATTTGAATTTCGTGTGATTTTTCATGTTATGAAATATCTTTTGATATTTACAGCCATTTAAAATGTAAAAATAATTCCTATCATAGTTCATGGGCAAAAATAGTTCATACAAAAATCAGTAGAGGCTGACTTAGTGCAAAAGACAGTTTGCTCTCCCCTGATCAAGATAAACCATATCCTGGGCTAGGTGTGGTGGCTCATGACTATAATCCTAGTACTTTGGGAGGCCTGGAGGATTGCTTGAGGCCACAAGTTCGAGACAGCCTGAGGAGCAACATAGTGAGACCCTATCTCTATAAAAATTAAAAAATTAGCCAGGTGTGGTGGCATGTGCCTGTAGTCCCAGCTACTCAGGAAGCTGAGATAGGAGGATCTCTTGAGCTCATGCAGTTGAGGTTGCAGTGAGCCATGATCGTGCTACTGCACTCCAGCCTGGGCAAAAGAGTGAGACCCTGTCTCCAAAAAACAAAAACTAGGAAATTGACATTGGTACGTTGCTGTTCTTTATTACTGTCTCAAAAACAAGACAAAACTATATCCTGCTTCATAAAACAAACCTTAACACATTTTAAAAAATTAAAATCATACAAAATCTTTTCTCTGACAATAATGGAATTAAACTAGAAACAGTATCAAAAAGGTATCTGGAAGTCCACAGATATTTAGAAATTATGCAACATAGTTCTAAATAACCTGTGGGTCAAAAAAGTCTCAAGGGAAATTACAGCATAGTTTGAATTGAATGGAAATGAAAATACAACGTATCAAAATTTGTGGGATACAGAAATAGAAGGAAATTATAGCACTAAAAATAGAAGGACATTTGAAGCACTAAATACTTACATTAGAAAAGAAGAAAGATCTCAACTCAATAATCTAAGCTATTTTTGGATTTTCTATATAAACAATTTCTTTTTTTCATTATGCCACTGTATGATTTTCTAATGGACTTGTTATTTTATCTTGTCCATACTTAAGCTCTGGATCCATACCCCTGACTTTCTATTTGTTCTAATCTAACCTGAGTGAATTCTCCTATACTTCTCTGTGACCAGTTTGTCTTCTCTGAGCTACAGTTTGGTGGTTGAGTAATGTGTTATACCTCCTACCTGTACTCCTACAGTTGAGAGTGTGAGGGGATTCTAGGGAGGGTAATTCAGCTGGGGTTTGTGTAGCCTTTTCTAAAGGATATGGGTTTTGTTTTCTCTTTGAGATTTTATTAAGTGTCCTGGACGAGGGTTCATTCCTGCTTACAAAGGGGTATCCTTCTCCTGTGTAGTACACTCTCAGAGTAAAGATGGTTTCCTTCAACTTAATGTGTGATCCTAGTGCCTTTTCTTTCACTAGGGAAAAACATCCTACCCCATTTTACTTACTCATTTCCAGTTCAACACTTAGAATTTGTAATAGTTCACATTCCTTTTAGTTTTTGCTTTTTGCTAAATTCCTGTTTATTGTTGTGGATAGTCAGCTCTGCTTGTGCTTTAAATGATGGGCCTGAGTTCATTTCCTCACTGGAATCTAGCTACTTTATTTAGAGTTTGTCTACTCTGAAGACCTTTTCAGTTTCTTTTCCCTGAGCCACCTACTCACTTCCTTAGTCTGCTTTTTTCAAAATTGGGGCACTAGTGAGAAACCTCATGATTTTTCTGAAGCCACTTCTTTCCTTAAGAACCTCTTCTTTGGGGTGAGGACTTGGAGGGCGATTATAGCCATTTTACACAATTCCTTAGTTACCGATTTTTGAATATTTCTGGCATATGGCTGTTCCTCTTTTATTTGGTTTCTTTACCCTTTAAAGTATTTTTAAGTTGCCTTTGTTAGGTTTTGACAAAGAGAATCTGAGATATGCTTTTACTCTGCCTTCCACTCAGCCCTCAGGAGACCTGTAATTTTTGTAGTCAGCAAGATTAATAAAGATATTTACATTTCCGAGGCAGTTTACATTCTGAAGCCCTGTTCTCCTGAAAAAAAAAAAAAGGAATTGATTTACAACAGAAGTAGTAAAATGGTCAGACATATTTGAGAAATTATTAAAAATATAAGAAATTCAATGAAAACAACTTATCAAATTCACAAAAACTAAACCAGTAAATTGAGGATGCACTGAAAAAAGAAATACCAGATTCAAATATGTTTTCATGAAAATTCATTAAACTTTGTGGAAAACAATGTGGTAATATGTTTCACAATTGTTTTCTTTTACACAACATTCCAATTTGCCCTAAGGAAATAATCAGAATATGTACATCAAAATAATATAAAGATATTAAAGATATTTCCCAAACTGGAAACTGATCTAAGTATTAATAGATAAATGTTTAAGTAGAAAATGCTCATTTAAAAAAGGATACTAACCTATGTTATGTGATCCTAATTTTATAAGAAAAATATGTTTATAGAAAAGAATGAAAGGAAATACACATTAAAATTTTATTCTTTATAATTTTTTGTATTTTTTCAAATATTCCATAATGAATATATATTCTTAAATTCACAGGAAAAATAAATAAGGTTAAGAGATACCTATTCTATGATGATTACTAGAAGCTGGGAAGCAGGGGAGGTTAAAGAGAGATTGATTAATGGGTACAAAAATACAGTTAGAGTTTGACAGAATAAGTTCTAGTGTTCTATAGCACAGTATTGTGACTATAGTTAACAATAATTTATTGCATATTTCAAAAACTAGAGAAGATTTTTAATGTTCCCGGCACAAAAAATGATAAATATTTGAGGTGACAGATACTCTACCCTGATTTGATCATTGTATCTTGCATGCATGTATCAAAATATCACATGTACGCCATAAATATGCACAGTTATTATGTATCCAATTTAAAAAGGTGGCTATTCTGGATGAAATAAATATAAAGAAAATACTTGAATGCAAATTTATGAAGTATTAAATATGTAAGAGGATAATAATGAGTTTCAAGTGATGAGATGGCAAAAATGGTAAGATAATATTTGGAATAATAAATAGTAAGACAATAAAGCTAAGAATAATTAATATAAACCAAGTAAAACCAGAAGGTAAAAGATTAAATAATAAAATGATAAAATATGCTTAAATGATACAATGAATAAAATAATCTAAGATTAATGAATTTTAAAAATAAAATCACACTAAGCTGGAAGAAGTAGATGAAGTAGATACCCAAATTGAATCACGATATTATCTTGTAAGAATGGGAATAAAAAAGGTTTTCTGGGCTGAGGAAGTTCGCCATTTGAGTACCTTTCTGCAGATTGGTAAGGGATAGAAGACAGTATTTATATAATGGTGCCTTTTTCCCCCCTTGCTTCTCATGTTTGAAAAAGCAGCAGTTCTTAGAAATTTTAAAAGGATACAAAAGAGTTTTGTTTGTTTGTTTCTTTATTCTGTCATGTTTTTGGAAGTCCTCAGTTATTCGGTGAAACTCTCTGTGTGAAATGTTTTGCAAATCATTGTCATAATCAAGAAGTGTTTGATCGTAAAGGAAGGAAGCCATTCAAAAAGGCTCAAGTAAAAGGGTAGGAGTTATCTTATAAGGGCATTTTATTTCATGTAATTGCCAGTAGCCTTATGGAAACAGCTCCCTGGAACCAGCTGGTTTATTGACATTTCTCTGCATGTTTGCTGCTTTCTTTTCATTCATTTGAAACTGACTTTCCTCCTCACACATTCACTTGCACATGGCCTCGTGATGGCCATCTCAAAATGACAGACTCATACCTAAAGTCTGCGTGACTTCTGGGTCTCCTATGCACAATTAAGTGTTCATGTTCTAATTCCGAATCCCCAGAAGAGAGTATCTAATTGCTTCAATCATTTGTGTTCTGAGACTAGGGTTGGGAGTGAAGGAACATGGTCAGATAGTACAAAGGATCTGTCCCTTTCAGGGTTATGAGCAGGCAGGTTCTCAAAGAAGAAATTATTGGCAATTCTGGTATACATTGTGAATAATTTTATTTTTTATATATAATGTGAATAATTACAGAGTAAAGCAATCTTTTTTGGTCTGATAGTGTCTTCCACTCTCACATAATTCACTTCCATGTGAGTTATATGAGCCCGTCTCTTTTGTTAGTAGCTTCATAGAGTGACTATGAGAACATGCCAACTTCTAGATAGAACTCCCTTAAATGAATCTCCGTATGTAAGATTTCATTTTTTATTTTATATAAAATGTTATCAAATGATGACTTTAATTATATCCGTTCATAATTAAGTAAGTATTGTATTTCACATTTTAAAGTAAGTTCATTCATGCTATATAGACATTACAAACTAATATTTTAGGAATATTGCTCTTGTTCTATATACATTTATAACATCACTTCCTGTATAATTTTAAAATCCAAAATCCTTTTAGCATGCAGAGTAAATAGATTATGATATACTGAAGGATTAAACTTCACTGTCTTGTGTCAGATTAATCCCTCATATATAGCTCATCACTTGACCTGACAGAAATATGGCTGCCATTCAGCAAAACTCAAAGTAACACATTTCATTATTTTATGTAGGATGAATGCTATGCTTCTTGACTGGTTGTTTTAAAGTTCTCCAAATTAAATTTAAATAAACCTAAAAAACACATTTTTCTCAGTTTCATAGGAATTCTTGGGAAAGGTATCTTTGTTTATGTGGGAAAATAGAAGAATTAAATATTCAGTGATGATTCTTCCCACTTTATTGGGGTAATGTGCTAAGGATAATTTTTTATTTTTATATAAATGTTTTTACATTATTTTAAACTTTAATTTTCTCATCATGCAAATACAGATAAACTTCTGCATTTAAACAAAATAGTCCTATGAGAACATTGTTCCGCTTATATGTTTTGAATGAAATAGGTAAAATTATATGCATATAGATGAGTGTTAAAATGGAGTGTGAAAAATGAAGATAGCTGTGGGGATTATGGTTTGAAATTAATGTATATTTAAGAAATAGTTAAAGGAAATTTAAATAAATTAAAGCATAGGTTTTTTTTCCCCCCCAACAGGAGGTTGTATAAAAGAATTTAAATGTATCATTTCAGTCAAATAGTTCAGTAAATACAGCAGAAATATTGACTTTAAATTTATCTTAATAAAAAAATAAAAAGTTAAAAAATAAAAGTTTTAGTAAACATTTAAATAACACATGAAAAATATTTGTGTAATTTTTTTTTTAAGAGACAGAGTCTTGCTATGATGTCCAGGCTGGTCTTGAACTCCTGGCCTTAAACAATCCTCCCACCTCAGCCTCCCCAAATTTTGTGATCATAGGCATGAGCCACTGCACCTGGCCTATTTATGTGAAATTTATGTTAGAATAATTGTAAAGGAATACTGCTTTCTTTAAAGGATTGAGAACAGAAGTAGAATATTGAAATAGATTATTAGCAGAACAAAATTAAAAGGGATTTTTGGATTTCTGGATTTTTTATGAATTGTATTTTAAGTTCCATGACTTTTTTTTCAATAAGACTATATGAACAGCTTTAGGTTCACTGCAAAATTGAGAGGAAAGTACGGAGCTTTCCCATATACTTCTTGTCCTTCCACGTACAATAGCCTCTCCCGCTATCAACATCACCCACCAGAGTGGTACATTTGTTATAGTTGATGACTCTACTACACTGACACATCATCCACCCAAAGTCCATAGTTTATATTAGGGTTCATTCTTGGTGTATATTCTATGGGTTTTGACAAATGTACAATGACATATGTCCACTATTACAGTATCATGCAGAATAGTTTCACTGCCCTAAAAATCTTCTCTGCTCCACCTCTTCATCCCTCCTCTTCCCCAAACCCCTGTAAACCGCTGATCTTTTTACTGTGTCCATAGTTTGCTTTTTCCAGAATGTCATACAGTTGGAATCATACAGTAATTAGCCCTTTAATATTGGCTTCTTTCACTTAGTAATAGATAGTTAAGATTCTTCCATGTCTTTTCATGGCTTAATAGCTCATTTATTTTTAGTGTTGAATAATATTCCATTATCTGATGTACCACAGCTTATCCATTCATCTACTAAAGGGCATCTTGATTGCTTCCAAGTTTTGGTGATTATGAATAAAGTTGTGATAAACATCTGTGTGCAGATTTTTGGGTGGACATAAATTTTTAGCTCTTTTGGGTAAATACCAAGGAGCTCAACTGCATCATCATGTGGTAGGAGTATGTCTAGTTTTGTAAGAAACTGCCAAACTTTATTCCAAAGTGGCTGTACCATTTTATATTCCCACATACAATGAGTGAGGGTTCTTGTTCCACATCCTTTTCAGCATTTGGTGCCATCAGTGTTCCAGATTTTGGCCATTCTAATAGGTGTGTAATGGTATTTCATAACTTTAATTTGCATTTCCCTGATGACATATGATGTGGAGCATCTTTTTATAATTCTTTTCATTGGTATATCTTGTTTGGTGAGGTGTCAATTAAGGTATTTGCCCCATTTTTTAGTTGGGTTCAACTTATTGTTGAATTTTAGGAATTCTTTGTATATTTCGGGTAGCAATCCTTTATGAGATATGCAGATATTTTCTCCTAGTCAATAGCTGGTGTTTTCATTCTCTTGACAGTGTCTTTTGTATAGCAAAAATTTTTAATGTTAATGATGGCAGTCAGCTTAATGATTTTTTTCTTTTGGGAGTCATGCCTTTGGTATCCTACCTAAAAAGTCATCACCAAACCCAAGGTCATCTAGATTTTTTCCTACGTTATTGTCTAGGAGTTTTATAGTTTTGTGTTTTATATTTAGGTCTGCGATCCATTTTGAGTTAATTTTTGTGGAGAGTATAAGGTCTGGAGAAAATGTTGCAGTCATGACAAAATACCTTTTCAATACATTTTTTCTTAAAATATTAGTTAACTTTTGATTATCTGTGTGATAAACAAGGATGGGAATAGTAAAATGAAAATTTGCTGGTAACTCTGTCTTCCTAGTATGGCTCATGTATTTGTTACTAAAATTTCAGTGCAGTAGCAAAAGGAAAAATCTAATTTGAGTTTCACCTTTTTTCTTTGTCATATCCTCTAGTAGAGGTACAGATGAATAGGAAGTAGAAAGAAAAATTTGAAGTATAAAAGCCTTCAGTCTAATTAAGTTTTACCACAAGATTTAATTATATGATTTATATACAATATTTTAGAAAGATGTTGATTATTATAGTGATCTTCAGTTATAAAATATCTACTACCTGCTAACAAATGGGTGTTAAGAGCTGTGAAAAGTCTGAGATTTTACCTAACAAGTTATTGAACTACAGTTTTATGGATGCAGGTAGAAGACGTGAGACTCCTAGGTCAGAGACTAAGGATAGTTTTTAACTCACAGCAATAGTAGCCAAAGTATAAGCATTTTTTTTCTTTTCTTCTTTTTTTTTTTTGCATTTGATTTCCTGAACCCTATTCCCATAGGGCAATGTGAAGAGGGCCAGATGACACCTGCACATTTCATGAGCTGTGTAAAGGGGAGGAACCATGAACTTAAAGAACTCAAATCTTTTATTAATATAATGGGCAGTATGTATGCCTGCCCTTTGCTCCAGAAGGGAGACAGTATCTCTGTGTTCCAAGGGGCAGTCAGGGCAAATAAGTCATAGCAGCAATCTGAGAGACCCATGAAGACTTGTCCACCAACAATGGGTCTGGGCTGAATTTTTTGCTTAATATAATACTTTATTTGTAATGTAAATTAATAATGTAAATAAAATCAGAAGAGGATAAATACTTGGGAGAATAAAGTTTATATTTTCTACCTAATGTACAATTTAAGTTACTTTCCTTTTTTTTTTTTTTTTT
>NW_012138080.1:5276691-5280978 GCF_000956105.1 Propithecus coquereli
GTAGAGACGGGGTCTCGCTCTTGCTCAGGCTGGTTTCGAACTCCTGAGCTCAAACAATCCTGAGCTCAAACAATTCGCCGGCCTCGGCCTCCCAGAGTGCTAGGATTACAGGCATGAGCCACCGCGCCCGGCCTTTAAGTTACTTTCAAAATTTGTACATCATTGAAAATGAGTAGGTTAAGGATTTTTATTAATACTTAGGATCACTTTGCTGTTGTTGTGCTATGTATTTTGAAACTAATAAAACTTTACTTTGAAAACACTCTGAATTTAAAACTCTTAACTAATTCAGACTTTCATTCTTAAAAATTCGTACAGAGAGATTTTAATATGTATCAGACCATGAAAAAGTTTAGATTAGAAAAAGGCAGGTTTCTTTTTGAAGTTAAAAAAAAGTTTCTAATTATTTACACCAAACCGAAGTGAACCATTCGGAGAGAACCACCATCTCCAATTTCCTGCAAATACATGAATAAAAATAATTAAAATCATGTTTAAACAGAGTAAAAAGTAATTGATTTAACATTTATATTTTTAATATTTTAAACTTAAATATTTAAATATAGTGAAACAAAATAAAATAAAATGCACTGTACATATGTAAACAAGAGAACTGTATATTTATCATACTTAATTATTAAAATTTTGATATAGTATTCATAAAAATTAGTTGAGAGATAATATATGAAGCATAAAAAGGCAAAGAAATAAGGAGAGGATATTAGTTGAAATTTCAAAACATCTCAAGACTCCTACAAGGAAAAATTACAAACTGTAGGTCATCATTTGTACTATACCTATTTGATTTTTTTTTTATTTCTGGATATTATGGGGGTACAGACATTTTGGTTACATGTTATGACTTTGCCACATCCAAACAATTATTTGAGACATGCCCTTCCACCCCCCCACAATGCTTACCACGTCCATTAGTTGTGAGTTACTCACCCCCAAGCCCCCAATGCCCAAAGAATATTACTACTGTGTGAGCACCTTAGTGTTGATCAGTCAGTGCCAATTTGATGGTGAGTACATGTGGTGCCTATTCTTCCATTCTTGTGATACCTCACTTCAGAGGATGGGCTCAAGCTCTATCCACGAAAATATAAGAGGTGCTAGATCACCATCGTTTTTTATAATTGAGTAGTATTCCATTGTGTGTGTGTGTGTGTGTGTGTGTGTGTGTATTTTATTAATCCACTCATGGATTGACGGGTACTTGGGTTGTTTCCACATCCTTGCTATAGTGAATTGTGCTGCCATGAACATTTGAGTGCAGATGTCTTTATTATAGAATGACTTTTGTTCCTTTGGGTAGATACCTAATAGTGCTATTGCTGGATCAAATGGTATTTCCGTATTCTACCTATTTGATTTTAAAATATCGTGTGTTCTAAAAGGTATTCTATATAACGCATATTTCTTAATTGTGGTGTTTTACTGAGTGAGAGTGACTCTTGAGGTAATGGTTCACAAAATAGAAAAGATCACGGTTTAATAAGCCTTTTTACAAAATTTTATGAAGCTGCAAAGAAATATTAACAAGAACCTCATTTATTAATATTTCCCATTTGTTACTCTTTCCATCATTCTTTCACCATCACCCCCGACCTCCTGCCAACCCCATCAGGTACAGAAACACAAAAGATTTTACGGGATTTGAAATTGGAGGATGTTTGAAGATAAGACTAAAGATGAGTGTTATTATTTGAAAAATAATACAGTGGGGACATTTTTGAAAACTTGAAGATAATCTACTTGGAGTCGAAAGGGTAAAGGTGAAAGATAGAGTAGGGAGACAGCAAAGACACTACTGTGTCATAATTGGAGACATTTTTCTTAAAGTATAGGTGAAAATAATTTATTTAAAAATAATTTAGTTTATTTCTTAAGTTATATCTTAAAATTTCTTTTTACTAAGAGAAGCCTTTCAGAGAGTCTGCATTTATACTGTTTTAAGTAGTCACATCTCAAAGAAAACAGGTATGGGGCTGGAAAGTAAGGGCAACCTATGTATGTATGAATGTGCCTGTGGATCCTGATGTACACAAAATTACAAAAAAACCAAAAACCAAACCTGGAAAAACAGGTAACAAGAATGAGTAATTTAATACTGCCTGAGGCGTGCGTGCGTGCGTGCATGTGTGTGTGTGTGTGTGTGTGTGTGTGTGTACGTGAAGTTCCAGGGTTTTAGGTAGCTTTCAATTTAAAAACAAAATATAAGCACTGTAATTTTTAAAACATAAGCTTCAACTCTTGGCTTATAAACTACCATGCCAAAATCTATTTTCTACACCACTGGAGTGGTCATTGAGAAACCTGGAGTTAGGTTTTTGGTCTCGTTCACTAACTGGCAGAGATCCTAGGTAAATTATTTTATTGTCCTAATATTTGAATATACTTGTTGCTGGAAGGCCAGATTGCATACTCAAGAAGTATCATGTGGTTCAGCCATTTTCCTGATGTTCTGTAGTGTTTTTTTCCTAGGCCTTAATACCTCTCTTATATTAGGAATTACATTTTAAAAAATAGGAATCATAGAATCAACTTCTCAAGGATTTTTCAGGATTTAAAAAAAACAAAAACTGTTCCTCTGAAGGATTTCCTCTAAAATCTATTGTGTTTTTAAAAGACTCACCTCAGGGCATTTCCAAGGTTTCAAGGATATCTTATTCCATGCTAAATAAACTTGACTTGTACCCTATTTACCTTAGATGGGTATTTTGAAGACTAATGAAATAATGTATTTTATATTTAGTTATCTAATCATTATTAAAAGTAAAGCATATTCATTAAATAAAATTTGGAAAACAGAAAAGTATACAAATTTACCCACAGTCCCACCAGTCATATAAAACTATGGTTAACATGTATTTGCTTCCTATCTTTTCCTCTCACATGTTTTATTTATTTATTTTAAACATAGCTGAAATCATACTGTACATACAATTCTATATCTTTTCTATTTTTTGACCTCAATTTGAACACTTTTCAATGCTCTCACACAGTCTGTTTTTAATGGCTAAATTTTATTTCATTAAATGCTACAGCTTTATTTAACCATTCCTTTTTTGCTTAAATTTATGTTTTTCCAATTTCTTCTTTTTTTTTTATAAATAACCCTATGATGGACATTCTTAGGAATGAAGTTTTTTTTTTCCTGTATATAGGATTATTTCCTTGATATACAACTATAGAAATAGAAGTATTAGACCAAAATTTATGAAATTTTAGGTCACTGGATACACTGTAGAATTGGTAGTTTTGCTTTGTTTCTTTCCTAGTTTGGGAGGAGGTGATTTTGTTAGGTGATAGGAAGTTGTGGTTCCAAGGGCGACTGATCTTCATTTGCTTATGTGCTGAAATTATGCTCACCCTTGACCGAAGCTACATGTTAATTCCCATAGTAATTTGCAGTAACAGAAGGGTTTTCCCCAGTCTTTCATTTGATTTCTACATACGGTTAAGTGCATTTTCAGAGCCACACCCTATTGCTGTTACCTAACATTGGGTGATACCAGGTCACTTTATTTTAAATGTACACAGACTTTTGTAAGCAAATTCAGCAGACAAGTTAAGGTGTGCTTTGCTACAAACTGGATTTTGACCTGTTGCTCACTTAATACAGACTGTTTTTTTTAAAAAATATACTAATTGATTATCTCATTATTTTGTTAGGTTTCCTCTGTGTTACCAGTGGTCTCTCATGCAGTTTCTTATTTAACAATAATTAAATCATAGACATGTAATAGTTTAGAGATAAAAGAAACTGTAAAACTCTAATCTGAAATCCTTTTATAGATGAACAATTTGAGGCTCATATGGGTTAAGTGTTTGACTTAGTGACAGAGTTGAAATTAGAATTTATTTCTCTGTGAAGTGCTTTTTCCACTTATGGTTTTTTGTTTTTTGTTTTCTGTTTTTACTAACAACATGTGTTGCACAGGCTGCTTCAAGATTAACTCCTGTGACGCCCTATTCCTGTCATTTAAGACCATTGCTTATAAGCATGCCAGTAGCCCACTCCCTGTAGCAGGGGGTGCTTTTCCTGAGCAAATTAACCAGCTATTTAAATTTCACTATTAAATATTAATTCTGCTTCTTGCATATTTTGTATCATACAGAGATTTCTTTTTAATCAACAATACAGAGTTCTGGTGCTTGATTTTTTTTTTTATAGAAAATGCAGTCTCAGGCCGGGCGTGGTGGCTCACGCCTGTAATCCTAGCACTCTGGGAGGCCGAGGCAGGCGGATTGTTTGAGCTCAGGAGTTCGAAACCAGCCTGA
>NW_012138080.1:5296888-5318320 GCF_000956105.1 Propithecus coquereli
TGTTTCTCTGCTCGTTTATTTTTTCTCTCTTTCTTCTAAAATTCGTCTTTTTTGCAGAGACCTTCTGACTGGCGGCTTGTCTCATCCACCATCTTGGCTCCCTTCTTTTTCTTTTTTGAGACAGGGTCTCCCTCTGTAACCTGGGCTACAATGCAGTGGCATCATGATAGCTCACTGCAAACTAAAACTCCTGGGCTCAAGTGATCCTCTTGCCTCAGCCTCCTGAGTAGCTGGAACTATAGGTGAGAGCCACCATGTCAGCTAATTTTTCTATTTTTTTAGAGATGGTCTTACTCTTGCTTAGGCTGATCTCAAACTCCTGGCCTCAAGCAGTCCTCCTGCCTTGGCCTCCCAAGTGCTAGGATTATAGGCATGAGCTACTGTGCCCGGCTGGATTTCTGTGTTTTTCAAAAACTAACATGTTTAGTTAGTTTTCCAGTTTTTTTACACAAGCATTCTTCAGTGTGAATCCAGTGCTAAAAAAATGTTCTATACAGATAAATTTACTATTTGCATACTTTAATAAATTAAGTCTATAAAAATAATAATGAACTGTGTTTTGGGGTTTACAAAATGGTGTCACATTACCTAATTTGACATAGCAATTGTAATATTATTAGATTAAATAAAATTACTCTCATTTTACAGATGAGGAAACAGAGATAGAGGTATGTAGTAGTGAGGAAGTAGTGGAACAAAACTGGACTGGACTAGTTTGCCTATAAATCCTGCATTCTTCCTGTTGTATCATAATGCCTCCCAAAGTAAACCTATTTTCCTTTTTTGCCTTTGACTTCCCAAATTCAGAACTAAACTCAGTTTTAATTTTTATAAAACAGCCCAATATTCAACATCTCTTACTCTGTAACTTTTAATTGATTTATGCTTTGTATATAACTTATTTTAGATATTATATATAAAATACTTTTATGAACTGTCCCAAATCTTTCAGAAAGTAAATAGGTCATAAATACTGAGATAAATGGGTTCATATCTATGAAGAATGATCTTATATTATGGCTGTGTTGACAGTTTTGTTTTTTGTCTAATGATTTATCTAACTCTCCTCTTTAGGGAGTATGTTGCTATATTTAAAAATATATTTTTAAAAATCAGTTTTTTGGCCGGGTGTGGTGGCTCATGTCTGTAATCCTAGGACTTTGGAGGCTGAGGTTGCAGGGTTGCTTGATGCCAGGAGTTTGAAACCATCCTGAGGAAGAGCAAAACCCCATCTCTAAAAAAACAGAAAAATTAGCTGGGCATGGTGGTGAGCACCTGTAGCCCCAGCTCCTTGGGAGGCTGAGTCAGGAGGATCACTTGAGCCCAGAAGTTTGAGTTTGCAGTGAGCTATGATGACGCCACTATACTCCAGCCTGGGTGACAGAGCAAGACCCTGTCTCAAAAAAAAAAATCAGTTTTTTGAGGAAAATTAGTATAAGAATAGTATGTCACTTAATCCATCTCAACAAATACTTAAAGATACTGTCATCCATCAAGTAAGTTAATAAACTTATGATAGAAGTATTAGTGAACCTAAAAATTGCTACTTTGATCATTTTTAGAAGTTACACACTTATCCTTCAAGGTTCTCTTTATTAATGTAATTGTCAATATGTAAATACTGTGTGTTTGTGTGTGTGAGAGTATGTACCACTTCCCTTTGGCTGGGCTTAACTTTCCTGGGTGATAATAAAAGCATAAAGCAATATAAGCAGCTATATCTGCAATAATTCCACATTAAAAGAATGAATTTCTGCCATTTCCAAATCTAAGATTTCTTCCAGAGAGTATGCCAATGAGTAGTACAAACAAGATAATGTAGTTATGTAACTACCTGATTTATTACCTACTTTACTATGACGAAAAGTCAGTGGGAAGGATCAAGAGGTATGCTCTATACCTAAACTCATTCAAACATATAGCCCCAAGTTAATCTAAGAAAATAACTTAAAGTTATTAAAGTTTAAAGGAGAATTCAAATTCTTTCTCTCAGTTTTTGTCATTAGCACAAATTCTTCCAAAATCTTCCCAAGAGCTAGCGAGACCTCTAGTGGTTTCATTTCTTCCTTTTTCTTTTAATTTTTTTTATTGTGATGAAACATATGTAACATAAAATTTACCATTGTAACTATTTTTTAAGTGTATAGTTCAGTGGCATTATGTGCATTCATATTGTTGTGTAATCATCACTAGTATCCATCTCCACAACATTTTCATCAAACTGAAACTTTGTACTCATTAAATTACAATTTTCCATTCCTTCCTTTCTTCAGCCCCTGGTAACCACTGTTTTACTTTTTGTATCTAGAAATTTGACTATTGCAGGTACTCATATAAGTGGACTCATACAGTATTATATATTCTTTTGAGCCTGAATTATTTTACTTAGCATAATGTCTTCAGAGTTCGTCCATGTTGTAGCAGGTTATCAGAATTTCATTCCTTTTTATTAGGACCAAATAATAGTCCATTGTATGTATTAATATATACTACATTTTTTGTAAGCATTTATCTGCTTGTTGATGGATGTGTGAGTTGTTTCTACTTTTTGGCTATTAAGACTAAAGCTGCTATGAATATGGGTATAAAAATATCTGTTCATATCATCCCTGCTTTCGATTCTTTGGGTATACACCAGAAATAGAATTTCTGGATCATATAATATTAATAGTTCTATGTTTAATTTTTGAGGAACTACCACTGTTTTCCACATAGGCCACACCATTTTATATACCAACAAGCAATGTACAAAATTTCTAGTTTCTCCACATCTTTACTAACACTTTTTGCTTTCTGTTTTTTGATATTAGACATCCTATTGCTTCTTGGTGTCTTGGCTAAAATCAAGTGATAATAGCCATTCTAGTGTATGTGAAGTAGTCTCTCATTGTGATTTCGATTTGCATTTTCCTAACAGTTAGTGATGTTGAGCATCATTTCATGTGCTTATTGGCCACTTGTATATCTTGGGAGAAATGTCTATTGGAGTCCTTTGCCCATTTTTAATTTTTTTGTTTGTTTTCAAGCTGTAGGAGGTTTTTTTTGTTTTTGTTTTGTTTTTAAGAGACAGCGTCTCAATCTGTTACCCAGGCTGGAGTGCAGTGGTACAGTCTAGCTCACTGTAACCTTGAACTCCTGGGCTCAAGCAATCCTTCTGCCTCAGCCTTCTGAGGAGCTGGGACTATAGGTGCATGCCACCATGCCTGGCTAGATTTTTTGTTTTTTTTCATTTTTTTTAGAGATAGATCTCATTATGTTCCCAGGTCCTAAACTGCTGTCCTCAAGCAATCCTCCTTTCTCAACCTTCCGAGTAGCTGAGATTATAGGCATGAGCCACTATGACTATCTTGTAGGAAGTTCTTTATATATTCTGGTTAGTAGTCACTTACCAGACATGTGATTTACAAATACATTTGTCCCTCAGTATCTCTAGGGGTTGGTTCCAGGTCCCTCGATCTGTAGCTGGTTGAATTCACACATGTGGACCCCATGGATACAGACAGCTGAATGTATTTTCTTCTATTGTGTGGGCTGCCTTTTTACTGTTGATAGTGTTCTTTGATGGACATTTTTAAAAATTTCAGTGTGGTCTAATTTATGTTTTTTTGCCTGTGCTTTTGGTGTCTTATCCATGAAATCACTGCCAAATTGAATGCTGTGAAGCTTTCCCCTGTTTTCTTCTAAGAGGTTTATAGTTTTAGACCTTGTGCATAGGTCTTTGATACATTTTGAGTTAATTTTTATAAATGGTATAAGGTAAGGGTCCAACTTCATACTTTCGCATATGGATATCCAGTTTTCCCAGCATTATTTGTTGAAAAGGCTGTCTATTCCCCCATTGAATGGTCTTGTCATCTTTGTCAGAAATCGTTTATCCATATACACAAGGGTTTATTTCCAGGCACTCTATTCTCTTCCATGGTTCTATATGTCTTTACGCCAGTCCCATAATGTTTTGATTACTGTAGTTTTGTAGTAAATTTTGAAACCAGGAAATATGTATTTCCTTCATTTTCAAGATTATTTTGGTTTTTCAGGGTCCCTTGATTTCCCACATTAATTTAAGGATAGGTTTTTTTTTTCTATTTCTGTAAAAAATGTTGAGATTTTGATACGGATTGGGTGAGTATTCTATATATGTCTGTTCCATTCAGTTGGTCTACAGTGTTGCTCAAGTCCTCTGTCTCCTTATTGATATTCCGTCTGATTATTCTATCTAGTATTGAAGTCTCCTAATACTATTGCATTGCTGCCTATTTCTTCCTTTAATTCTGTTAATGTTTGCTTCATATATTTTAGAGCTCTGATGTTTGGTGCATAAATATTTGTAGCCATTATATCTTCCTGGTGAATTAACCCTTTAATCATTATATGGTATTTGTTCTAGTCTCTTGTAACAGTTTTTGACTTAAAGTTTATTTTGTCTGATATCATTATAGGCACGCTTGCTGTCTTATGCTTACTATTTACATGGAATATCTTTTTCTGTCCTTTCAATTTCACCTTATGTATTAGATCTAAAATGAGTCTCTTATGTGCAGCATATTGTTGGATCCTGTTTTTTGTTGTTGTTGTTGCAGTGGCATGATCATAGCTCACTGCAGCCTCAAACTCCTGGGCTCAAGGGATCTTCCTGCCTCAGCCTCCCAAGTAACTAGGAGTATAAGTGCACGCCACCATGCCCGGCTATTTTTCTTATTTTTTTTTCATAGAGATGGGGTCTCACTGTGTTGCCCAGGCTGGTGACCTCAAGTGATTCTCTCACCCTGGCCTCCCAGAGTGTTTGGACTATAGGCGTGAGCCACTGCACCCAGTGTTTACAAACTGACGTTTCCCTTATTCTGTGTAAAAACCCTTCCAGAAAGATTTTTGGGAAGTGAGTTTCTTGATTAGATCTCATGTACACATGTTTATCTAAGTGGATATGTCTATAAAGTTTTCTTTATTTTTCCACCTTTTATGGGTACCCAGTCTGTAAAGTTTGGATAGTATGCTGTTCTTTTTTTTTTAACAAGTATTCAAAAAAAAGCTATTTAAAATATATAAAATTTAAGGTAAAATTTCCTTAAGCTTTAGAAAATTAAATGCAAATTATTATGCACGTATATTCAACTGTAATATGGAGTATTTGCTAAGATAACCAAGATTATTATTTTTATTTTCAATAGAGATATGTCAATAAAGAAGTTGATTAAAGCAATGATGTTGATAATTAGTATCATTAGTATAGCTCCATAGGAAGTCCTACCACATTCATGTTTACAATAGAGCTTATAAAAATACTTTGGGATACGTGGAATTATCTCTATTTTACAGATGAACAAGTTGAGGCTAAAAAAGATGAAATGATTTGCTCAAAGTTGTAATGGTAGTAATTGTGGAACTGTCATTCAAACTCAAGTCTCATAACAAATCAGTTTCTATGATAATCCACTGCGGGCTATGTGGGCAATTAATAAAATTATGGGGATTTCTCTGATTTATACCTAACCTTTTTGAAATTGGTATAATAGGGAATTAATATCTCTTCTCAGAAACTAGGAACTTAGATGTGACATCTCTCTGGGAACTTAAATGTGATTTCAGGGACAGAATATAGAGAGGGGTTCATCAGATGTGACTTTTTTTTTTTTTTAAGAGATGGGGTCTCGCTGGCACCTAGGATGGCATGCAGTGGTGTGATCATAGCTCACAGTAACCTTAAACTACTGGCCTCAAGAGATTCTCCCACCTCAGCCTCCTGAATAGCTGGGACTACTGGTGTGTGCCACCTTGCGCAGCCAATTCTTTCTATTAATATTTTTTGTAGAGATAGGGTTTTGCTATGTTGCTAAGGGTGGTCTCAAACTCCTGCCTTCAAGCACTCCTCTCACCTTGGCCTCCCAAAGTACTGGGATTACAAGCATAAGCCACTGAACCCAGCCCAGATGTGATTTTTTTAATATGTATTACTTATAAAAATTGTACCTAAATGTAATAAAAATGTATTGGATAATTTCATCATTCTTACAAACCTTTTATTTAAAATTTATTTTTTGATAATTTCAACTACATACCAAAGAGAGAATGATAATTGTAAATTGTTATATTTCCGGCTTCATCAATTATCAATTCCTGGTAACGCTTAATTCATCTATATCCCTTCTACTTCCTCCCCACTGGATTATTTTGAGTCAAATTCAAGATACATAGTTTTATCTGCACATATTCCATTAGGAATAATTTTATATTAAAAAGAACTATTTTAATACCACTTGGAAATACCAAAAAGCAAAATAGTTTTATAGAAACTATTAATGTAGTTAATGTAGACCAATATGCAGCATTTCCTGAGTTCAAAATGATCAAAACATACATACAATATTTAAATTCTAAGAGAAAAACAGTAAGAGAAAGTGTTTTACCTGCCCTCTGCAATCTTCTCTCAGTTCTGCTTCTAAAATAAAAGATCACAACATTAATTATCTTAAAATCTAATAAAGGACCTTAATAAAAATTAACAAAACTTCTAAGTTTCCTCACTAAAAAGACAAATTCCTCAAATAATCATAAATAAATTAAAATGCTGAAAACTCTAGAGAAAGCAAAAACCAAACCTTAACATAGTTTGAAAATACCATTTATTCTCATACATACACATATGGCTAATATCTGCACTGAAATCAAATGAGTAAACTATGCCTATATTGTTCTTTGTGCTTTTAAAATGATACCTTAAAACCAGCATGGCAAGTAAGCCTCATCTAAATGCCAATTCTGGTTGATTAGTTGTGGTTACCTAGGGAACTATGTAGAGTTTTATGAGGCTTTTGGTTTTCTTGGCTCAGTGGGAAAGAAAGCTGTAATTGATCAGTTATGTTATCTGCTCTAATAGAAGCACTATACCTGCTGACTTTGGCTTACTTAGTACATCAAAATGATGCTTTTAAAAGAGGCATCCTTACTTAACTTTATATGCTGAGAAAAAAGGACTGTCATAACTGCCACAATCTAATTTTTCATTATTGATGGATATTAATAGGTAAGCATTAATTTACATATTCTTATCCTTGAAACAAGTAATTGTGTATAATTGGTGGTATTTACATATCCCAATTATGTTTCTCTTATAGCACTTAGTGCTTACATATATCACTCATTTGGCACTAGGCTTATGCTAACTTACTAATTTCCTTTAGTTAGTTCACTTTCCCAAGTAGATTATATTAATGTATTTACTGAAGCTTATTGGCAGCATCTAATTCCTCCTTGTAGTCCCAGCACCAATTAATGCCTTGATGAGGATTTATACATACATATATATGTATGTATATATAAATAAAAAACTTATCTGTCATTGACTCAAAATTACTTGGCTATTGGGCATTTTTTGTATAGTTTGGGATGTTTTGTTTAGCTGTAGTTCAACAATTTCGTCACATTTCTAATGATATGGCTCCATGCTATAAAATATGGATTGTAATGTTTTCATAGGACATTGGAATTTTTTAAAAAAATGGATTGGCTCTTGCCTTTAGGTAGATAAATGTTTAAATCCTACAATAAGATAGTTATCTCTTCTTGAAGATCTCTAGGAGTATGAAATTAATAATCTCTCTTAGAAACATTTTGTCTTTTCAGTGGTCAATAAGTTCTTCTTATGACTAAACAAAACTACTCTGTTTTAATTTGGTTATGTTTTTAAAAGTCTTCCATAACCATAAAACAGCACAGCGTAGTTTGTATAATTTTACACAATAATTGTTACTTCTGTAATACTGACATTTTTGAGCTAAACAACTTTATTTTTAAAAACTTCTTAAAAATATAAGTTTCTTCATGTTAGTCATTGTCAATCTTCCTTGAATCCATGCCAATTTTTTCATATAAAGGAAAATTAATTTTCATAGCAGCAGTTTTAAGATCTATAATCTAGATTCTAGATGGACATCTAAAGAGATTGGTATAGCAAAGTGATTACTTCTAACTCTGGTATGTTATAGACTTTTAAATATATACCAATTCTGTTTATTTTTGTCATAAAAGTCAGTGTTACTGCTTCATTTAGTTTATTATCAACTATGACAGTCCTCATCCCTTAACTATATTTGTCTTAGTCTAGACAAGGGGCCCACGTCATGTAAAGGGCCAGACTGTAAATATTTTAGGCTTTGTGGGGTCAGAGGCAAAATTGAAGATACTAATATAGTACTTATATAACAAGACAGAAACATTGCACAAAATTGTTATTGATAAAATTCAAAATATAATAATAATTGAGTATCATTTTTTAAAAAAAACTTTAATGAGAATAGGAGAATAGCATTTAATTAGGGTTCAAATTTAGTGTTCTTTCTCATCAAACTCAACTGCAAATGTTTATGTTAATGCTTATCTGATGAGATTTTATGTATTTCATCTCTGAAAATACCTTTTCAAATAGTTAAGAACTACCAAATACTGATATCAATCCATGAACAGCATCTTGTTTTATAACTATTAGATTCTTCTCTTGATATTTGTTTTATAGCATGTCATTACATTGCAGAGTAATCACTTCCAATTGAAGGTTAGATAGAAGCTCCTCAGTTGCACAGCTGATGGATTTTGAAATATGGAAATTTCCTTTGCATTTTAATCCAGGTCCAAAACATGGTGCCAGAATTAGGGAGACTAGTTGTTCCAGTTTTCTGGGACTAAGTGGTTTCTCAGGATTTGGGGACTTTTAAGTGCGAAAACTGGGACAGTTTCTTCTTTCTTTCTCTCTTTATTTATTTTTTTTATTTGAGACAGAATCTCATTCTGTTGCCTGGGCTAGAGTGCTGTGGCGTCAGCCTAGCTCACAGTAACCTCGGACTCCTGGGCTCAAGCGATCCTCTTGCCTCAGCCTCCTGAGTAGCTGGAACTACAGGTGTGCACCACCACACCTGGCTAATTTTTACTAGAGACTTGCTCAGGCTGGTCTCAAACTCCTGGCCTCAAGCAATCCTCCTGCCTTGGCCTTCCAGAGTGCTAGGATTACAGGTGTAAGCCACCGCACCCAGCCAACAGTTTCTTTTTTTTTACCTTAGTTGGAACCATAGTCTTAGCTCAGAAAATATATTTACTTCAGATTTGTGTGGGAAAATATAGATCTTATTTCTTGTTTTTACTCTTGGTAGCACAACTTTGATATTCCTTATGATTCAGATAACCTCCATCAACATTAACATGGCTTTACTTCAGTATATATTTCACATATAAGCAGTGTTTTGCCTTATAATTTTAGGTTGAAATCATTAAGAAATATTATCAAGTTTGCAGCAAAAACTAATTTCCAAAGCCATTCAGTTTGATAATACTAGTTAATGGTGCTGCTTCTCATTCAGAAAAATTTCAGTCTCAGCATGGAAATTATAACCTTGACTAATACAAACTATATTCATTAATTTGTTCTTACTGCATTCATCTTTTGGTACTTAAGTTTTGCAGCTTACACATAGGCAGAAAGATAGGACCTGATATGTTACCTAGCCACCTATATTAGAATAGGTAGTTTAAGACGGGTATTTGTATACACAAGGAGTGCAATGCGCACTACCCGAAGGATGGACATATTTGAAACACGGACTTGGGGGGGGGAACCAAGGGCAACACATGTAACCTAAACATCTGTACTCCATAATATGCTGAAATAAAAAAAAATTCTTTTTAACTTGTTTACTATTTCTAAAATGTTTATTGGAGTTGATCAAGATCTAAATAGGGAAAAAGAGGATTCAGTGGGCTAGAATACAAAGAAGGCAAAGATAAGAGTATTTCAAGAAGAATAGTAATGTCAAATGCTACTAGAGGTCATGTGGAGGAAATCTGGATAATGATCATTAGAATAAGTCAGTAGGAAACTATTAATCATTTCTGAAGTGAATATTTTTAGAATGTTGGGTAGAAGGCATCACATTGGGTGATGAGGAAGTAGAAGCAGTTAAAAATTGTGGAGTAGTGGAAAATAAGATTGAGTAGAGATGGTGTAGACAGATTATAAAAAGGTCTAAACAGTTTAAGGTTGGTCACTGTTTTAGTTTATTTCCTGTTGCTTATAATGGAATACCTGAAATTGGGTACTTTATAAAGAAAAAGAATTTATTTCTTACAGTTATGGAGGCTTAGAAATCCAAGGCTGAGGGACCACATCTGGTGGCTGGGATTCTTGCTGGTTGGGACTCTGAAGAGTAATCGGTGGCACAGGGTATCACATGGCAAAGGGGCTGAGTATGCTAATGCTCAGGTCTCTCATCCTCTTCTTATAAAGCCACTAGTTCCCCTACTGTATAACCTATTAATCCATTAACCCCATTATTCCATGAATGAATTAATGGCTCTCTCTTAGACCCACCTCTCAATATTGTCACATCGGGAATTAAATTTCAGCATGAGTTTTGGAGGGGATAGATATTCAAACCACAGCAGTCACTCTAATGGCAGATTGGAAAATGCATCAAAGCATTCGTCTATACTTCTACCATCGTTCTTTACTATGAACACCTTATAAGCACAATTATGTCTTTTACTTCTATTTCTGCTATATAACATAGTTTCTGGCACATAGTAGCACTTTATAAATATTTGTTTGATTGCTGGATAAAGGAATCCAAGTAATGTTAAGTTTTTTTTTTATCATAATGTCTCTCAAATTTATCTTTTTCTTTTCCCACTATCAATATTTTCACTCAGGCTTACTTTACTCCCAAATTACTATAATCTTGCTATTTGGTGTTTCCTATGTCATTTTTCATTTTAGGATGAGGCCACCAGATTAATATTCTTTCACCATGATTTTGATTATCTCAGTCACCTGCTTGACTACTTTCAAAGCCATACCATTACCAATTGAAATAAATGTAAACTCCTTACACTGAAGTCTATCCACAATCTGGTCCATACCTACCTTTTAATCCTAATCCTCCACTACTCTTTATACCTTAGCATCATTGGCCTTATGAAGCATATAAAGCCATGATCTACTACTTTAGTGCAATCACTGTCACTGTCAGAATGACAAAAGTAGTTTAGAAATAACTCAAGTTCTTCAATTACATTTCTTAAATATCATCAAGGAAACTATATCATCTGCAGAGATACTTTTTTCTTTGAAAGTAGTAATTTTTGTTTGATTTGTAATAACCATTACTTTTAATTTCAACTTTCCTTCTGGCCTTGTTGAACACTGTTAACTCCATATTTTCCTCCAAATTCAAGGGAAAACAGAAACTTAGAGGAAAATGCCATTTTTTCTCTACTAATAATCATGTGTTTTTAAACTATTAATACCAAAAGAATTGCTTTAATTGTTTATTCACCTGCTTGTCCTGTGTGAGAATCATTTTATTAAAATTTTTATTTCACAGGAGAGGACAACCAAAGAGTTGAAGTGATAGTATTTTGGATCAGAGTTGGCACTACATTACAACATGTAGGCTTTCTGACATATAGTCAGTTGAACTCAGTTTAACAATGACAAAAAAATTATATGCTTGGTACTATGTGATACTTCTTAAAAATTCATTTTCTCTCCTATCCACCTTTGTCACATGTTGAAGTTGCTTTCATGCATTTCCTTCCCTAAGCTCTTCAGAAGAAAAATTCCATATAAAGGCTCTCAACTCTACTTGCCTCTCTGTCTTTGCCTTTCTTCTACATTTTGCATTTCAAAGTCTCAAAGGCAATTCAGCAGAATTGACCTCTTCTTAGAGGGAAAGGGAATAGAATGAGTGGGCCAGGTTAGATTCATCTTTAGAAGGGAGTGAGAAGGGGACACAGTGAGAACACTCAAATGTTAATTACTTTTGTCCCTTCACAGACAGTCATCTGTATTATTTGTGCTTTCTATATTTGGAATTTCTTCTGCATGTCGAAAGTCTACTTATCTTTGAAGGCCACCTCTTTAGCTGGACATCTTGGCTGGTAGTGATTTCTGTTACTATGTCTTGCTATTTTTTTTGGTACCACTTTTAGGGAGTATATTATGTGACTTCCCTGTGTTATGGTACTTACTGTATACATTTCTTTCTTTTCTACTAAATTGGGCAAGATTTATGACATTTTTCTCAGTGACCCTCAGAGCCTGGCTACTCAAAATGTAGTCTCCAAGATAGCAGCTTATCAATTGAGAGCTTGTTAGAAATGCAGAATCATGGGTCCTACCCCAGACCTGAATCAGAATCAATATTTTAACAAGATCCCCAAATTTATCTGTATTTATTTATATGATCATTAAAATTTATCCTTGCTTATTATAATCAGGTGACTTGGTATTTTATATTACATCAAACAAGAACAGTTTTATAACACATCAATTAGAAATGCTCAGAGTTTTCTTATTTTTATTCATTTGCTGAAAGTTCTTACAAGCTATAGCATTGTTTTTGTTTTACTTTGAATACTTTGGGTACCTTGAATAGCATTACCTTCTGCATTGTAGGTATTAGTCATCAAAGATCCAGCACAGATGTCTTTTTCAGGTTCATTTCTTCTGTCAATTACTTTTCTGTAGTGTATGGGTTTTTTAATTGAGAAGAGGATTAAAAAACAAAAATTTTAAGGTTAGGTATAAGTTACAGATTTTAGAGTATTGAATATTTTCAAATTTCTGAGTTTTTAAAAAATATAATTTAAATAAATTTCCCTGGACACTTTCAATAATATAATAATCATTTAAATACAACATAAAAATGATGCATTTTACATATACAGTTTTTGTTTTTTACTTTCTTTCTTTTTTTTTTTTTAAGAGACAAGGTCTCACTCTGTTACCCAGCCTGGAGTGCAGAAGTGTAATGATAGCTCACTGCCGCCTTGAACTCTTGGCCTCAAGCATGCCTCCCTCCTCAGCCTCAGCCTCCTGAGTAGCGGGGACTACAGGAATGAGCCACGATGCTTGGTTAATTTTTAAAAAACTTTTTGTAGAGACAGGGTCTCACTGTGTTGCCCAGGCTGCTCGCAAACCACGTACAGTATTTAGGAGAAATAATCATGGAAACCAAATGTGATGTGCTGAACTCCTAGTTATTACAAAAATAAAATGAATGGTAAAAATTTTATATTAAATAAACTGTATTTTCCTAATTTTAACAGTAATCCACTATTAGTGCAGAAAAACCCTAAAAGCATAGAAAAAGAATACTAACATAATCCAACAAGAGTTCTCCTTTGGATGTTTAGCTCCTACCTACTATTTATGCATCTTTTAAAAAATAAAGCTGAGATAATGTCTCATAAAGTTTTGTGTCCTCTTACTATATATTTTTGTTTTACAGTTTTTATTGTTTAAATTACTGTATATTAAAATTGACTTTCTTCAGATGTAGAGTTCTATGAATTTTAACAGATGTTTAGATTTATGTTATTACCACCACAATCAGAATGCAGAACAGTTTCATCAGCTAAAAAAATTCCCTTATATACTTTATAATCATACTGTCCCTTACCCATAATCCCTGGCAACCACTGAAATCTCCATCACTATAGTTTTGACTTCAAGAATGTCATATGATTAGAATCATACAGTATGAACTTCTATGACTGGCTTTTGTCTCTGAATATATGCCTTGATATTCATATCAAGTTACGTGTATTAGTAGTTTGTTATTTTTTTGTTGTTGAGCAGTATTCCATTGTATAGATGTACTAGTTTACTTATTCACCTGTTGAAAAATATTTGTTTTCTCAGTTTTTGAAAACTGTGAGAAAAACTGCTGTAAACATTCACATACAGGTTCTTGTGTGAACATGTTTTCATTTCTCTAGGATAAATACTTAAGAATAGAATTGCTGGATCATATGGTAAATATATTTAACTTTATAAAACTGCCAAACTGTTTCCCAGGATAGCTGTACCATTTTGTATTCTCACCAACAATGCATGAAAGTTCCAATTATTTTGCAACCTTACTAGCACTTGGAATTTGTCAGTATTTTTTTAAAATTATAGACACTCTGACAGGTCGCAGGGATATCTCATCGTGGTTTTAATTCTCATCTCCCTAATAGCTAATGATGTTGAATATTTTTATGTGCTTATTTGCCATTCATACATTTTCTTATTGAAGTTTCTGTTCAGGTCTTTTGCTCATTTTTAAAATTTGTATAAATTTAAGTGGTACAAGTACAATTTTATTACATGGATATGTTGCATAGTCTGGGCTTTTAGTGTATCCATCACTGAAACAATGTGCATTGTACACATTAAGTAATTTCCTATTATCCACTCCCTCCCAACCCACCTTTCTAAGTGTCCAATGTCTATCATTCCACACTCAAATGTCTATGTGTGCACATTATTTAGCTCTCACTTATAAGTGAGAACGTGCAGTATTTGACTTTCTGTGGTCTGTTTTCTTATTGGAGAGGTTTTTTTTTTTTTTTTTTTTTTTTGAGACAGAGTCTCACTCTGTTGCCTGGACTAGAATGCAGTGGTGTCATCATAGCTCACTGCAACCTCAAACTCCTGGGATCAAGTGATCCTCCTACCTCAGCCCTCCAAGTAGCTGGGACTACAGGCACACACCACTACGCCCAGCTAAGTTTTTTTTTTCTTCAAAATATTAAGGAGGTACAAATGTTTTAGGTTACATGGATTGTCTTTGTAATGCTTGAATCTTGGCTATAGGTGTGCCCGTCACCCAAATAGTGTTCATAGTACCCATTAGGTTTGTTTATTCCTCTTCCCTGCCCCCCAATTGCTTTCAACTGAGTTTTACTTCCCTCTGTGCACTTCTGTGCTCATCAGTTCCAGTTTAAATAGTGAGTACATGTGGTGTTTGTTTTTCCATTCTTGTGATACTTCACTTAGAAGAATGGTCTCCAGTTCCATCCAGATTGTTGCAAAAGGCCTTAGTTCATCATTTTTATGGCTGTGTAGTACTCCATGGTATACATATACCACATTTTATTAACCCATTTATGAATTGATGGGCAGTTGGGTTGATTCCACATCTTTGCAATTGTGAATTATGCTGGAATAAACATTCAAGTGCAGGTGTCTTTTTGATAAAATGACTTATTTTCCTTTCTGTAAATACCCAGTAGTGGAATCGATGGATCGAATGGTAGGTCTGCTTTTTTGGTTCTTTGAGTAATCTCCATACTGTTTTCCATAGAGGTTGTACTAATTTGCATTCCGACCGATGGTGTATAAGCATTCCTTTCTCTCTGCATCCATACCAGCATCTACTGTGTTTGGACATTTTAATAAAGCCATTTTGACTGGGGTAAGGTGGTATCTCATTGTGGTTTTAATTTGCATTTCCCTGATGATTAGTGACATTGAGCATTTTTTCATTTTCTTGGCCATTTGTCTTTCTTCTTTTGAGAAGCAGCTGTTCATGTCTTTTGCCCGCTTTTTAATGGGGTTGTTTTTTATTGCTGATTTCCTTGAGTTCTTTGTAGATTCTGGTTATTAGCCCTTTATTGGATGTGTACCTTGCAAATATTTTCTCCCATTCTGTAGGTTATCTGTTTGCTCTGTTGATTATTTCTTTAGCTGTGCAGAAGCTTTTTAATTTAATGAAATTCCATTTATTAATTTTTGTCATTGCCATGAATACCTTTGGGTTGTTTTTCATAAATTCTTTGCCTAGGCCAATATGTAGAAGAGTTTGCCCTACAATTTTCTCTAGAATTATTATAGTTTCATGCCTTATATTTAAATTTTTTATCCATTTTGAATTAATTTTTGTGAGTGGTGAGAGGTAGGGGTCCTGTCTCATTCTTCTGCATGTTTTTATCTGATTTTTCCAGCACCATTTATTGAATAGGGCTTCTTTTCCCCAGTGTGTGTTGTTGTCTGCTTTGTCAAAGATCAGTTGGTTGTAGGTAGATGGTTTTATATCTGGGTTCTCTGTTCTGTTCCATTAGTCTATGTCTCTTTTTTTTGTACCAACAGCATGCTGTTTTGGTTACTATAGCCTTGTAGTATAGTTTAAATTCTGATAATGTGATGCCTCCAGATTTGTTCTTTTTGTTTATTGTTGCTTTGGGCTATTCGGGCTTTTTTCTGGTTCCAAATGAAGTGTAAAATTATTTTTTCTAGATCTCTGAAGTATGACTTTGGTAACTTGATTGTGTTGAATTTGTAAATCGCTTTGAGTAGGATGGACATTTTAACAATGTTGATTCTACCTATCAATGAGCATGATATGTTTTTCCATTTGTTTGTATCCTCTGCAATTTCTTTCCCCAGAGTTTTGTAGTTCTCCTTGGAGAGATCTTTTACCTCCCTGGTTAAGTATATTCCTAGATATTTTATTTTCTTTGTAGCTACTGTGAAATGGTATTGAGTCTTTGACTCTTGGCTTGATTGTTATTAGTATATAGAAATGCTACTGATTTATGTACACTGATTTTGTATCCTGAGACTTTGCTGAATTTATTTATTAATTTCAGGAAACTCTTGGAATCTTTGGGTTTTTCTAGATGCAAGATCATATTGTCAGTGAAGAGTGATAGTTTGACCTCTTCATTCCTGATTTGGGTGCCCTTTATTTTTTTCTCTTGCTTGATTGCCCTGGCTAGGACTTTCAGCACTATGTTGAATAGGAGTGGTGACAGTGGGCATCCTTGTCTTATTCCAGGTCTTAGATGGAATGCTTTCAACTTTTCTTCATTCAGTATGATGTTGGCTGTGTGTGTCACGTATGGCTTTTATAATTCTGAGATATGTTCCTCCTATGACTAGTTTGTTGAGGGTTTTTATCATGATAAGGTGATGCATTTTGTTGAATGCTTTTTCTGTATCAACTGAGATGACCATATGGTCTCTGTTTCTGCTTTTGTTGATGTGGTGAATCACATTCATTGATTTACATATGTTAAACCATCCTTGCATCCCTGGGATGAAGCCCATTTGGTCATGGTGGATTATTTTTTTGATGTGCTGTTCAATTTGGTTTGCTAGTAGTTTATTGAGGATTTTTGCATCTATGTCCATAAGGGATATTGGTCCGTAGTTTTTTTGTGTGTGTGTCCTTTCCTGGCTTTGGTATCAAAGTGATGCTGGCTTCATAGAATGAGTTAGGGAGGATTCCCGCCTCAATATTATGGAATAATTTCAGTATTATAGGTATTAGTTCTTCTTTGTAGGTCTGTTAGAATTTGGCTGTGAATCCATCTGGTCCAGGGCTTTATTTTTTTATTGAGAGATTTTTTATTACTGATTCAATCTTCATTGATTGTTACTGGTCTGTTCAGGAGTTCTGTTTTTTCCTGGTTGGGTCTTGGGAGATTGTGTAAGTTTGGTATCTTTTGTAGAGACTGGGTCTTGCTATGTTGCTCAGACTGTTGTTGAACTTCTGGCCTCAAGCAGTCCTCCCACATTGGCCTCCCAAAGTGCTGGGATTACAGGTGTAAACCACCACACCCAGCTGCTAAGTTTTTTTTTAAACCACAAATGGGTATTAAATTTTGTCAAGTGTCCTTTTTGTAGCAGTTGATCTCAACAACTGATTTTTCTTCTTTAGACTGTTAAAATAGTACATTACATTAATTTCTGAAGATTGAATGAGCCTTGCTTTCCCAAGGTAAACCCCACTTGATTGTGGCTTATTATTCTTTTCATAGATTATCAAATTCAATTTCTTAATCTTTTGTTGAGGATTTTTGCTTCTGTAGTTATGAGAGATACTGGTCTATAGTTTTCTTTTTTGTACTGTCTTTTTTTGGGTTATGGTAACCTCAGAAAATAAACTGGGATATGTTGCTTCATCTTATATTTTCTAGAGGAGATGGGCACAGTTGATGGTATTTTTTTCTTTGTTAGCATTCACCAGTGAAATCATTTGGACCTGGAGATATCTTTTTCAGAGTTATTTTTTAAAACTATATATTTAATTCCTTTACTAGTCATAGTAGTATTGAGGTTATCGGGTTTATTTTCAGCAAGTTTGGTAGTTTGTGATTTTCAAGGAATTATTTCATAAAAACTACGTTGTCAAAATTATTTGCATAGAGTAGTTCACAACATTATTATATATTTAATGTCTGTGAGGTTTATTATGATATCCTCTTTTTCACTCCTTATATCAATAACCCATGTCTTCTTTCTTTTTATTTATTTATTTATTTTTTTTGAGACAGAGTCTCACTGTGTTGCCCGGGCTAGAATGCCGTGGCGTCATCCTAGCTCACAGCAACCTCAAACTCCTGGGCTCAAGCGATCCTTCTGCCTCAGCCTCCCGAGTAGCTGGGACTACAGGCATGTGCCACCATGCCCGGCTAATTTTTTCTATATACTTTTAGTTGTACGATTAATTTCTTTCTATTTTTAGTAGAGATGGGGTCTCGCTCTTACTCAGGCTGGTTTCGAACTCCTGAGCTCAAATAATCCGCCCGCCTCGGCCTCCCAGAGAGCTAGGATTACAGGCGTGAGCCATTGAGCCCGGCCTCTTTTTATTTTTTGACTAGCTTTATCAATTTTATTGGTCTTTTCAAACAAGCTTTTGATTACCTCAATTTTCTTTATTGTTTTTCTATTTTCAACTTCAATGATGTTTGCACTTATCTTTGTTATTCCCTTTCTTCTGCTTGCTTTGAGTTTATTTTGCGTTTCTTTTTCTAGTTTCTTGAGATGAAAGCTTAGATTATTGATGCAGCATTTCTTCTTTTCTAATATAAGCATTTAATGGCATAAAATTTCCACTAACTACTGTTTAAGCTACATCGCACAAATGATATGTTGTAATTTATTTTTTAGTTTATAATATTTACTGATTTCCTTGAGACTGTCTCTTTGACCTATGGATTATTTGGAAGTGTGTTGTTTTAATTTCTAAGTATTTCGATATTTTTCTGTTACTAGTTCCTACTTTAATTCCATTATGGTCAAAGAACCACTTTGTATGTTTTTTTAAATTTTAGGTTTGTTTTATGACCCAGGATATGGTCTGTCTTGGTGAATGTTCATGTACAGTATAAAAGAATGTGTATTCTATTGGTGGGTGCGATGATTTTCTATTAGTTCTGTCAGTTGTTGAGAGAAGAGCGATGTGGTCTCCAACTATGAGTGTGGATTTGTCTATTCCTGTTGTGACTTCTATAATTTTTTGCTTCATGTATTATGACATTCTGTTGTCAGATACATGCACATTTAGGATTGTTATGCCTTCTTGATAAACTGACTCCTTTATCATCATTTAATGTCCTCCTTTATTTCTGGTAATTTTCTTTGCTCTGAAATCTACTTCGTCTGATACTAATATGGTCATTTCAGTTTTCTTTTGATTAGAGTTTTCATAATACATCTTTTTCCATCTTTTAACTTTTAACCTAGGTATATAATTATATTCAAAGTGAGTTCCTGTGGACAGCATGTAGCTGGATCATGAGTTTTTAAATCTCTTCTGACAGTCTCTTTCAATTAATTGGTATGTTTAGACCATTTATATTTAATGTAAATGTTGATATGTTGGATTGGAATCTATTATTTTCTTTTGCTCCATTTTTTTCTTCTGTTTCCTCTTTGCTGCCTTCTTTTGGGCTATTAGAACTTTTTTTAATATTCTAATTTATCGGTTGTGTTTTTTATGTTTGTGTAGTTTTTTAAAATGGTTGATCTAGGGATTACAATAAATACACCAAACTTCTAAAGTCTATTTAGAATTAATGTTTTATCACTTCAAGTGGAATGTAGAATCCTTTCTACCATTTCTGTCCCTTTGTACTTTTTATCCTTTGTACTTTTTGTTGTAGTATTTTTAATATATATTAAATTTACACACATCAAAAAATCCTACCAGACAGTGTTATTCATTTTTGCATTCAATCTCCACACATAACTCAAGAGGAGAAAAATAGTCTATTTTATTTTTATTTATTTATTTATTTTTATTTTATTAGAGATGGAGTCTCATTCTGTTGCCCAGGCTGGAGTACAGTGGCGTAATCATAGCTCACTGCAGTCTCGAACTCCTGGGCTCATGCAATCCTCCTGCGTTATGGTCTCAAGTAGTTGGGACTACAGGTGCATGCCATTGAGCTCAGCTTGTTTCAAGAGTTTTAATGATTGTTGGAGCTCCTTAAAGTTTTGTCAGATAATTCCAACATCTCTCATCTCAGTGTTGTCTTTTGATTATCTTTTCTCACACAAGTTGAGATTTTCCTGCTTCTTTATATACCAAATAATTTTGGGTATCTTGGACATTTTGAATATTATTAAGACTTGATTTTTTTTTTTTAGCAATCAGACAAATGTTTATTAAAATAACAAAGAAATACTATTCACATACATTAGATTAGTAAATTAAAAACTTGGAAAATATCAAGGGCTAGAGAGGATATAGTAAGAAAAAAAAACAACAAACTCATATACTGTTAGCAGAAGAGTAAATTAGGAAAATCACTTGGGAACACAATTTGACAATATCAAGTAAATTTAAAAATGCCATACTCTATGACTCAGAAATTCCATTTCTAGGAATATTCCTTAGAGAAATTTTCACATATCTACATGAATAAATATGTACAAGAATGATCACTATGACAGAATTAATAAGACTAAAGTTGGGGTAATTACATCCTTCAAAGGAAAATGGATATATAAACAGTGAAATTCTAGGTAGCAACTAAATAAATGAACTTTATCATCATGTAAGACTTGATCTTGTTGAAATCCTGTGATGAATGTTGATATTTTTGTTTTAGTAGGCAATTAACTTATTAGCTTTAGGCTTCAAGTTACAATGAACCTCTGTGAGCTGTGGGCTGTGGTTCTGGTGTCAGTTCAGTTTTCAAAGTCTTTGTAGGCCTGTTTGTAGTGCTATTAGGTGCTATTTGCAGTGCTGTCAGTGTGTGCACTACTCAGTGGCCTCTATTTGACCTGGCTGATAGTTTATCCCACTATTCTTTAAAATACATAAATTTTGGAGCAGTAGATTTTCTAAGATTTTTGTTTTTCTAGTTCAGATACTGGAGAACTAACTGCAATTCCATAAAAGAGTTATTAATCTGTAAAGCATCTCATTTCTTCAACACCTTTTCTTGAGACATACTAAAGCCACAATAAAATGTAACTTCTCTTTCATAATACTGTGGGTCAGAAAAAGAAATTAATAGATCAGATTAAACCTCTACAGGGAGAACTATGAAACATTGAGGAAGGAAATAGCAGAGGACGTTAGCAGGTGGAAAACCATACCACGCTTGTGGGTCGGCAGAATCAACATCGTTAAGATGTCTATACTACCGAAAGTGATCTACAGATTCAATGCAATCCCTATTAAAATACCAACATCATTCTTCACAAATGTAGAAAAATTAATTTTATGCTTCATATGGAACCAGAGAAGACCCCACATAGCAAAAACAATTCTACGCAATAAAAACAAAATGGGAGGTATCAACTTACCAGACTTCAAACTTTATTATAAGGCTGTAGTAATCAAAACAGCTTGGTACTGGCACAAAAATAGAGCCATTGACCAG